>NC_080671.1:258381970-258414470 GCF_030247195.1 Topomyia yanbarensis | reverse complement strand
CTCCGGAACCGGAAGTCGGATCGGGATGAAATTAAATAGCCATTTACGGGGCCGCAATACCTTTCATTTGAGGCCAAGTTCAGTCGAATCGGTCTAGCCATCTCCGAGAAACCGATGTGACTGTTATTCTGAATTTAGATACTTCCGCTGGGGCTTCCGGAACCGATGATGGTGGCCAATGTGGCCAAATAGACTTTGAATGGATGTTAGTGACCTAATACTACAAATCGAAGCAGTTGTGGTCATATTTTGGAAAAATTTTCACCTTTATACATTCATTGCAGAATTTATTAAAATCGACATTTTCTGCGTGTTCGTACTCATCACCCTGTAATTCCGGAACCGGAAATCGGATCCATTAGAAATTCAATAGCAGCCTATGGGAACGTTGCACCTTTCATTTGAGACTAAGTTTGTCAAAATCGGTTCAGCCATCTCTGAGAAAAATGAGTGACATTTTTGGTCACATACACACACATACGCACATACATACATACACACATACATACACACACAGACATTTGCCGAACTCGACGAACTGAATCGAATGGTATATGTCACTCGGCCCTCCGGGCCTCCGTTAAAAAGTCGGTTTTCAGAGCAATTGCAATACCTTTCTATTGAGAAAGGCAAAAAGTCTCAATATAACAAAATCACCAATGAAACATTCCAAACTAAACTAGAATTGAGCGAAAAACTTAAAATTTCAGTAGAGGGGTACTTAGAAGAAAATTATGACCTGATAGAACCGCAAAAATTCGCTAAAATCGCGAAAAATACTCGTGAATGGAATAGAGAAATAAAAGAGATTCTCACACGAAAATTTAAAGACATCAAACCAAAAGACGAACTAAAGATGGTGTCTGTATTGGAAGTTATTAAAACAGCCTCATCGTTAATCCCTGAGTACGATGGCAGTGCTAATAAATTAAATGCAACAGTAGCGGCTATAAAAGCCCTATCGCCTATCATTAACAACGATAATGGCGCCGCTGCGATTAATGTGATTTTATCGAAATTCTCAAATAAAGCTATAGCAGCCGTCGGAGAAAACCCGGAAACTCTAGAGGTTATAATAGAAAAACTTAATGAAAAATGCAGAAAGCAACAACAGCCAGAGGTTGTCCAAGCAAAATTAAATGCTTTGAGACAGACAAGTGACCTCAATAAATTCACTGACCAAGTCGAGAAATTAACACTAGACTTGCAGAAGTGCTATTTGGCTGAAAACATCCCTTTGGATGCAGCCGTTAGATTTGGAACAAAAGCCGGCATTAAAGCTTTGGCCAACGGTGTTCGAGATTCTGAAATCAGACTCCTGATAAAGGCAGGTAAATTTGAAAACTTGGATGCTGCTATTGGAAAAGTGCATGAGAATCAGCACGAGACTGAAGTCAGTGTATTGTACTTTAAAAACAACAATCAAGGAAATCAAAGAGGAAGAAATAACTACCGAGGCCGATCGTACAGAGGACAAGTCAACTCTTCCATAGACCGATCTAATAATTATAGTGAATATCAAAATAGTACTTTCAACCAAAATAGCTACAATTATCGGGGACACCAACATGGAAATAGAGGCCGCGGAATCCAGAATAACCGCGGACAAAGTTACACACGGGTGGAAATACCCGTCAAATATTTTACAACGATGCGGAAAACTGGTAAGGCCCTCAACAGCCACATCAGCAGCAGAATCATCATGCTCAGCATGTTGGGGGTACAAGCAACCCGCAAGAACAACAACAACAAGCAGTCCCATTATCCCAAATAAGGAACCATTGACCAGATACATTTTCAATATTCATACTAAACCAACTAATTTTATCAATTTAAAACCAAAAATTTCAAATTATACTTGTACATTTTTGATAGATACGGGAGCAGAGATATCTATTCTGAAACCCAATAAATTAAACCAAAACGAATTTATCACGATAACTGACAAATACTTGATTACGGGAATAAACAATCTCAAAATTGAAACTAAAGGTTCTATGACTACAGAACTGTATACTAGCGATGGTGTATCGCTATTACATAAATTCCATATAGTGAATGACGAATTTCCAATTCCGACAGATGGTATTTTAGGCCGAGACTTTCTCACCAAATATCATTGTAATATTGATTATGATACTTAGACATTAACATGCGCTACTAGCCTTGGTCCAATTGAAATAATAATTGAAGACACTTGTGAAGATACAATTGTCCTACCACCTCGCTATGAGGTTTATAGACAAATAAATACGAAGAGCACCAAAGAAGACAACGTTTTACTGTCATGTGAAGTTCAACCCGGAGTATTTTGCGGAAACGCTATCGTTAATTCAGCACATGCAATAGCTAAATTCATTAACAAAACTAATAAAGCAGTAATAATTGATAAAAATTTTACTAAACAAATCCCTCTACAACAATATACAATGTATACGTTCAAAGAGGTTGACCAGGAAAACCGAAATACAAATCTCATGAAAGAATTAAATATGGATGGTGTAAATGCTGAAGCCAAAGGCAAATTAAAAGAATTATGCAACAAATTTAATAATATTTTCTCTTTGCAAGGTGATATGCTAACCTGCAATAACTTTTATAAACAAAATATAAATATTACCGACAACACACCAGTATACATAAAAAACTACAGAACTCCTGAAGTTCACAGAGCTGAAATAACGGAACAAGTTAATGATTTACTCGAGAAAGGAATTATTCAAGACTCCACGTCACCTTATAACACACCAATTTTGTTAGCACCGAAAAAATCCAATACTAAAGATCAAAAGCATCCTTTAGTCTGTGATTTTCGTCAACTTAACAAAAACATTATAGCCGACAAATTTCCTTTAACCAGGATAGATGATATTCTGGACCAACTTGGGAGAGCGAAATATTTTTCGACTCTTGATTTGATGTCAGGATTTCATCAAATCGAAATAGCCAAAACTCAAAAAAGTTAACAGCCTTCTCCACACATAAAGCGCATTATGAGTTTAACAGACTTCCATTTGGACTGTCAATCTCGCCTAATAGTTTTCAAAGGATGATGACTATAGCTTTAAGCGGTCTTCCTCCGGAATGTGCTTTTCTGTACATCGTTATTATTGTCATTGGATGTTCTATTGACCACCATTTGAAAATTTTAGAAAGAGTGTTCACCAAACTTCAACAATTCAATCTCCAGCTAAATCGTGCTAAATGTCATTTCTTCTGTGTAGATGTTACTTATTTAGGACATCATATATCCGCGAAAGGAATTCAACCTGACAAGGCAAAATTTTCCGTGATTGAAAAATATCCGGTACCCCAAAATGCGGACGAAGTATGACGTTTTGTCGCATTTTGTTATTATTACGGAACTTTCATACCTTACTTTTCTGATATAACCGCTCCATTGAATGCAATTCTGAAAAAGAATGCAGTCTTCAAGTGGAGTGAAGAGTGTAAAAATGCGTTTGAAAAATTAAAACAAGAGCTTATGTCACCAAGAATTTTACAATCTCAATTACATGGCGATGCTGAACTAACTGTTGCATACGCTAGTAGAATGTTCACCAAAGGAGAAAGCAATAAGTCCACCATAGAACAAAAATTAACAGCCATCCACTGGACAATCAAATATTTTCGACCATATTTATATGGAAGACGCTTTTTAGTGAAAACTGATCTCCGACCTGTTATATATTTATTTTCGATGAAAGAACCATCCTCCAAATTAACAAGGATTTTGAAGACTTCTCATTTGATATCGAATACGTGAAAGGCAAAAATAATGCGGTACCTGATGCTCTTTCACGCGAAACTATCAATTCTGAAGTACTACTTGTCCTGCCAGTTCAAAATAGGCCTAGAACTGGGGAAATCGACCAAAACAAAATAACAGTTGATAATGCTAATGAGACTGATCACCTCAGGACTTATGAATCTGTCAACAATATACACGCTTTCAGTTTACCAAAATTATTCGGAACTAAAATTCAAAATTCAACAAACAGTTTCTAAAGCTCGAGGATTACTAAATAAAAACAAAGTTATGAGAATAGAAGATCAAGCCGATCAAACAAATCCATTAAATGTAAAAATTAACGACAAAGTTTGGTTAAAAATAGAGAACAGAAGAAAATTAGATCCAGTATATTCAGGTCCATTTATTATAAAAAACATCCTACATCCCAACATTGTAATAGAAAATTGTGAGACAAAAGAAAAACAAACTGTGTATAAAAATAGAGTGATAAATAACAACAAATCTAATTATATTATGATAGAATGGTTACCTTAAATTAACAAAATTAGAATAAGCCTAACCAACAGCATGATACTAGCTCAAAAAAACAAGAAACTGAGTGAAACGGCAAAAACATTAAGCCTGTCAATGCGTATTAGTGGTAAGATCTTGAAAACAACCAAAACCTACAAAATATTATATACAGAAAATCATATATTTTCATCCCCGTAAAAGGAAGGGAACGATTGCATTATTTTCAGCACTTGCCGAGAAGTGCAAAATTTAATTATTTAGAAAAAAAAGTAAAAAAAGAAGAAAAGAAAAAAATGGAAAAAAATTGTTATAAAACTAAGATATGATTTTATAGGCATCTGGAATGTATAAAATGATTTCACCTGAAGTCTCATCATTTTCTGTAGTGGATAGGTGTGACGTCCCACTAATTAAATTATACCGTGCTATAAAGTTCGACTGTACTCAATCGAACTTTATTCGCACAGCACACCGGTGACCAACTCGAGCGGTCGATCACCGAGGTCTATTGTCGACGCTGCACATTTGATGACGTGCAAGGCACATGAATACGGCGCAGCAAATTGTCACTCCAGGCGTCTAACGCTATGACCCTATGTACTATGTATCGATGTATGCATGGCAATCGTCATGCATATAAAAACTAAATATTGAATAAAATGATTCATTCTAAGTAAGACAGACTTACACCAGTGGGATTCTAATTATGGCATACTGGCGGTAGAACATGGGCTTGCAGCTCCCGTTCAGCCCCACTGAAGTTCGTGGCATTGTCGCAGTACACACTGATTGGTCTTCCACGGCGAGCTACAATACGTTTCAATGCAGCGATGAAGCCTTCGATACTAAGAACGCTGGTGTACGGCTTTCGTAACCATGCAGACGAACAACGCGATGTAGGCTCGCGGTGGTGGAATCGGTTTGCTTCTTCGTACAGCGTGTTTGATCAGAACAGGTCCACAAAAATCCACACCTTTGTTGAGAAATGTGCGGGATGATGTTATGCGGACTTCGGGAAGCTGACCCATCAGTTGGCTTTCAGGACGGGGTTGCACTCGGTAGCATTGTATACAGGATCTAACTTTCTTTCGTGCCAGGTTACGAAGATTTAGTGGCCAAAAACGCTCTCGGATCATCCGAGGGCCTGCGTGCGAAAGCAGAGTCCAAAATAAGTTCGGTAAACAGATGAATTGCTGGGAGTATTAGTGGATGTTCCCGCGTGAATAAATAGAGCGATTTTTTAACCGGCTATCAACCCGGAGTGCGGAACAAGTTTTCGCCATGACTTTCAAATCACTTTCTCTGCCGTTGCGTACAAGGGCAAGTTGTTGGGGAAAGCATTCGGGTTGGATTGAAACAACGAGTCCAAATGCTACACGAGAGAATTCATCAGCTGTTAGACATGGCGATGATACCGGAATCGTGCCAGACAATTTCAATCTACAATGTTGAATGAATCTCCGACAGTAAGCGATAATTCTCAACAATCTTGTCAAAGATGAATATCGCTCAAACAGAGAGTGATCTGGGTTTACGACTGGACGAGCAACGGCAGCAGCCTTTGGGCAAGGTATCTCTTCAAGAATTTTCGGCCATTCCGTCGGTTCCGACGTTAATCATGGTGAACCTTTCCACCACAGGGATAAGTTGAAGAGATCGCTGGAGCTAGTGCCTCGGAAGATTACATCCGCCACGTTCTCTAAATCGGCAACATAATTCCAGATGCAACCGCCGGTGATGCGTTGGACAATCGCGATCCGATTCGCTACGAAAGTTTTATACTTCGAGGGTGAATGATGCAGCCAATCAGACCAAAAAAATGCATCTGCACCAACGTTGACACTTTCAATCATGTTGCAGTAGAGATGGCTGAGGAGAACAACAGAACAAAGTTCTAAGCGAGGAATAGTCGTATGGTGAACTGGAGCTATCCTGGATTTGGCTGGGAGAAGATGAGCTGTGACCACCCCGTCGTGGCCAACACTCCTAATGTAGATGCATGCTCCGTAGGCACGCTCGCTGGCATCGTAAAACCCATGGAGCGGAATGTTGTTTTCTGAGCCCGGTGCCTTCACCAGATGTGGAATAGAGAAAGATTTCAGTGCAGTTAGATCGGATCGATAATTCTGCCATTCTTCCCTTTGACGATCAATGAGAGGTTCATTCCACGAATGTTTCTCCTTCCAGAACATTTGCATGAAAATCTTGGCCTTGATAATGATTGGCCCCGACATTTCCAATGGGTCAAACAATTTGGCAATTTCTGATGCCACTTCTCGCTTCGTAATGGGATGATCGATAGAAAAATCCGGAACTTTGAACCGAAACGTATCTGATTCGGGATACCAAGAGTATTTATGAAATTTTCAGCTGCACCGTCAATCTCATGAACTTATCTGCTCTTTTAGATCGTCAAGAACGTTGGTAAGTGCTTCGGAAGAGTTCGAAGACCATTTTCTCAGCTCAAACCCTGCGGTGCCGAGAATATTCTGGGCTTCACATTGAAGACTGACGACTTCGTCTACGCTGTTCGCACCACTCAAAAAGTCATCTACATAGAAGTCCTTTCCGATTTTTGCTGGTACATCATCTTCATTTTCTGAATAATCGAATTGCAGCTGTTGAAGGCTGTTGCCAAACAAGGAGCGCTGGTGGTGCCATATGTTACCGTAGTGAACTCATACGGTCTTATCTACGAATCCGTGAAATGCTGCCAGAAAATTCGCTGCAAGGTAGTATCATGAGGGTGTATCGAAATTTGGCGATACATCTTGGTGATATCCACTACCAAAGCAATTTCTCGGATTCGAATTCGAACCACAATAGAGAAGAGAGTTTCTTGTACGGTTGGTCCAAGCATGAAGCAATCATACAGAGAGATTCCCGTGGAAGACCTTCTAGACTCATCGAAAACCACTTCACACTCGTAGATTCGATGCGGTTGACAGCAAACAGCACAGCGATAAGTGGTTGTGCGAGGGACTGTCGCTGTATGTGCGACAGATAAACGATAAAGGACTCTCCACAACTATCAAATTTGATGGAAACTCCTCCTACTCTCAATGAATTCACAAAACTGCCAACTGTAGAATGCCCTGTGTACTCACCGGAGCCACAACTACTTCGGTCTCTTACAACCACGTGTCTGCTCAAGCACTCTGCCAAGCCCCTTTAGCGATGCAGGTTTTCAAAGGCCCAGACAATCACGAGAATCACATAAGCAGGTTTTAACGACAAACCCGGGGAAACGCCAGGAACAATGCTTACAACTCACTTGCGGGTTTTTCAATCTACCCGTCAATAACAGGAGTAGTTCAATTTTCACTACAACTATGCGTTTTTTGCGAACTTTTTTATTTACGTCTGGACAAATTTGTCCATATGATGTCCGACACGTTGCGTAATTTTGACCGGTCACAATTTCATTTTCTCGTGACACACGGTTTCAAACTTCACCCACAACCGGACCAACCTTTATCAGGATCAACCTTTATATTCTGCCAATCGCGTTTGGCTGCTTGGCTGGTCCGTAGTCCACGCTCGGTTGAGCGGTGGTGATAATTTAGATCGCCTGATCGACCCCGATTTGATGCCCGGCTCGAAGAACCAGAAAAGTGTCCGCACCGGGACACTCTTTTCGAAAGCTGGGAGATGCACAAACCAAAGTGCAATGTTATTTTCTCGGGTGTGGACTGTATGGAAAACTGTTCCAATTTAATTATTTTCTGAAGGAAAGTTTCAAATTTGATTCTTTGTAGTGGAAAATTCTATTTAATTCTGTGCTTGGTCGCGTTCGGATGAAGAAGAATGCTGTGTGTCACGATTGCAACTTTAGGTAGGTATATTTGAACTGAGCGGCTAAACGGTTTCATAAGAACTGATAAATTTATTGCGAGTGTGATGTGGTTTATAGTTTGATGCTACCTAACTTGATACATTCGCTGGATATTGTTTTGACATATGGAGACGGGATACCTTCCGATAGATGTATTTAATTTGCCGACGCAGCAACCCAATTAACAAAAATAATAAAAAACAATAAAAATGGGGAAAATAATAACGGAGCAAGTGTGGTGAATTCGTTCGCAAAGTCGCAGAACCAACAAAACGACCAAGTGCAACAGTAAATGCAACTGTAACTGCCGCAGCAACGAAAACAGCACCGGGTGCTCGCACTGGAAATAAGCGGTGATAAATCACTAGGACGCACAGTGTCGCCTAGCCGGACAAAACCTTTTATGTTGGGGTTTTCAAGATTTAATATTTTTATCTGTTTGTAAACAGGTTGAATAGAGTCTCCTCAAAATATTAAGTGTTGAGGACGAAAGATAGATTCTTTACAGAGCTTCAAAGATGAAATAGATGAACAATTTTGGAAAGAAACTGTATTCAAACCTGTGTTATTCAAATGGACATATCTTTTCAGCTAGGATTCCGATTAGGATCGAACTGATTCCATTTGAAAGGTTATTTGCTGGACTTATGCTCGCCATTCGATTTAGTCAATACAAGCCTTTATTCTCGCTCAAACGTGAAGAACAAATGATGAATCGTGCATTAAATTAAAATTATTATGTTCAAATTCGGGCCACTTTTGAGGTTTTTTTTTCGACTTTTGTATGGAAGGTGACTGTGGGACGCCAAGGGAAGCTAGGGTTTCAAGTGCTGACCAACGGAATCCTTCGGCAACAGAGTGGCCGAGAACTGTCGAGAGGAAATGGAATACTAGTAAAGACATCGACAAGAAACTTTTTGTTGAGGCTCTTCGCATGGAGAGCAGTGTTTAGAACATGGGTGCAGACAAGCTGACCGAAATGTTAACGCATGTGATACAACAATGTCTAATAAACTGGAGCTAATGAGCAGACAGCGTTCAGAATACTCTTCCTCCAGACTCTAAGCACTCTCCAGGCTGCCTGTTGCGTTCAACGTGCCAAAACCGAAACAAATAGAGAGGCACGAATTGTATTGAACCCTACACGCAGAAACGCTCTCAAAACGGGAGGTAAAGGTACGAAAAATCAAACTGCTACAAAGTGCTATGCCGAGAAACTGGCGCCAACACTTGGGCTTATCAAGTCTTGACGGCGACGATCAAGCGACCGTCGAAACCTGTTGGATTGTGTCCAAATAGGCTGAAGGTTGTCGTAGAGGCTCTAATCCCGGAGCACAACCTAAAGACATGGTCCCTCACAGTGGACGGAAAGGCAGAAGCAGAAACCGCTGGAGATATGCAGGTCTCCAATGTTGGCAATGGCGAAGAGTCTAAAAGTGAAGAAAGCTCCCGGTTCCGATGGAATCTCCAACATAACATTGAAAAATGCAATCCTGGTGTTTCTGGACATATTTCATGTTCCTGCTTCCATTTCGTAGGAGGTGACTGAATACAGGAGTGCCTAAATCAAGGAGGACTTGATGGCTGGAGGATCCAAAATATGCCAGTCGCGCACGGAGCATTTTGACATTTCTCCCTTACTGTGTTATGGACCGATATTTTCATTGCTAATCGTGGGAATCAAATGATCGTGTTCCAAATAAACCTGATGTGGCTCGCTACATGCGTTTACATGCTAATTTGCTTGGTGCCTTCTAGTTGTTATGCAATAAATGTTGAAAATGAAATGTACAGTTTTGTAATCAACACTGGTTAGAATAGCACAAATCAATCTCCAGCATAAATGTGCAGCAACTATGAATCTATCTCGGCTTATGCAGTAAGATAAAGCTTTCATAGCATTGATTCAAGAACCGTACTTCCATAACCTTTTATATTGGAAAGTAGCCTAACACTGCCCTCATTGCTTACAAAAAGGCACGCATGACTAACCCACGTGAAATGCCTCTTGCTTGCATTCTTGCAAATAAGTCTATTTACGTGTGTCTCATATCGAAGCTCCCAACTCGCGATATCTGTGCAGTTACAGTTTCTTTTACTGTCGGTAAGAGGCAGGGAGAGATAAGGAAATGAAGTATATGCGGCTGTCCTCAAAGTAGCATTCTATCATCTTTGCTATGGAATCTGGTTGCCGAGGCCTGTTGAGGAAACTTAATGTGCTTGGAATTCCAACCAAAGGGTTTGCTGTCGACTTCCAATTACTAATTACTGGACTTTGCATTGGAACAATCTTTAACTTAATGCAAGAAGCATTGAGAGCTGTCGAACAGTAGTGTCGACAAGTTGAATGATCAGTTAATCCAAATAAAGCATCAATGATTCTATTAACACTGATTTGTTTTTGATTTTGAGCTACTGTGTGCAGATCAAGTCAAATACGTTGAAGTTATATTGGATTCAAAACTGAATTGGTCTGCTCATATTGAGTTCAGAGTCAAGAAAGCGTGTATGGCCTTCGGGCAGTGCAGACGAACTTTTGCAAAGACCTGGGAACTTTTGCAAAACCTAAACTGCCCATAAAAGCATAAGAGTCCCATATTGAAATACAGCAAGCCGAGAAAAACACTGTTGGAGATTTACATTCTCATTGATCCTTATGGATAGGACAACCATGTTTTGGTATTTTTTAGATGTTTTCTAAACAAACATGGTAATCTTATTTGTGCATTGTGATTCAGTGGTGATTCAGAATGGAATCTAACAGACAACTCATTTTCGACAAAAATCCATATGGGACTCTTATGCTGTTATGGGCAGTAAAAACATCTATTAGATTTACACGACAATTGTACGTCCAATAATTTCATACCGCTTATGTGGTGGCAGAGGGGAGAGGTGATGACGATCCAGTCAAAGCTAAATCATCTGTAATGAATGGCGCTCATGGCGTTGACTGATGCTTTCGCCACAACTTCGACTGCTGCCCTTGAGGCCCTTCTAAATTTCAAATCATTACACATACACCTCAAACAAGAAGCACTATCATGTGCATATAGACTGCAGGGTAGTGGGCTTTGGAACAGTAACCATATTGATGTTGCTACCAGTCATACACAATTGTGGTAGCAAATAGTAACATGGGGTGAAGATATTCTTGCTCCCAGCGATATTACACTCACATGTAGTTTTCCTTACAGGACAACAAACGCAAGTGGTCTGTTACACTGACAGTTCTCTGAAAGAAGGTCGTACTGGTACTGTCATGAAATGAGAATGGAACAATCTCACTCACTAGGTAGATACTTTACTGTATTCCGAGCAGAAATACTTGCGATTATGTGCGGGGTACAATCGTCCCTTCAACAGAACTTCTCCGGCGAAATTATATACTTCTGCTCCGATAGTCAAGCTGCAATCAAGGCCTTAGCTTAGATAAATCACGGTCCAAGCAAGTGATCGCGTTCCGAACCATAGTCGAAGAACTAAGTATTGGCAACACTATCTAACACTATCTACCTTGTCTGGGTGCCCGGACATTCCTGTATTACTGGAAATGAATTGCCCGACGAATTCACCAAGGCAGATGCGGTGATTGAGTTCGTTGGTCCTGAGCCATCCTTGACAATTTCGACAAGTTGGATAAGCGAAAAATACGGCCCTGAACTTCTTTCGAGCCTCGCAATTATTGGAGAAATCTACAAACGTGTCACCAAACAAAGGCGTTTCTAGAATAACCGCGCCCAGTGAGTTCGAAAAACCTCAAACCACCGACGTCGGTGGTGAAACTTGATGATGAGTTATGTTATATCAATGGCCATGCTGTAGTCATGGGTGCAACGCCCAACTCCTACTTAGCAGAAGGCATAGGATTCTTCACATTTCCTTTCGATTATGTCCATATGAGCCTGCCTAGTCCTAGTTTACTGTTCTAAGTTCTAACCAATTCGCTCTAAAATACCTATCCGTCTTTCAATTTTCATTGCTTTGGTTTCTCTTAGTCTTAAATTTGCCGAAAATAGCCAACAAAATCGATACAGTAGAGTCTTGCGGCAAAGAAAACATAGTAACATACTAAAGTTACTTATCTAATGTGGTAAAGACCTTTAGGCTTACTTACTTCCAATTCCCTCTGCTCCCTCCTCCTTCTATTTTCCTCCGCTTTGGCTCATTTGAGCCAAAAATCTAGAGTTTTATATTGTAGGGGTACAGAAAACAGGCAGAGATACACATTTATTTAACGCCGTCTCTAGCAAGTCACGGCTGCTTTAGCAAATATCTGCATGGGTTCGGTCACGCGCCTTCACTCTGCTGCCCGGAGTAAGAGAGTGCGGAGAAATCACCGGAGCCCGTGTACCAGCATCGAGGAAGTGCGAGACGAGTTTCTGGCTCTTTGCACAGAGAATGACTTACAAGATATGCGCAAAGAAGCAAAGATGTAGAATACAATCAGTAGAGTAGTCCCTCATATACTAGCAAACTAGTGACCAGAGCTGATAGTTAGAATAAGTGCACCCTATCGGCCACCAAGGTATTGGCTAGATCCACCGCCGAGGACTAGCCTGAGTACACCGTCACAAAGCTGGGAGCTCTCGAAACAGACATCGATATCGTGAGAAATTCCGCCACCGGAGAACCCTCAATCAGAGTAGGGTGGATTCACCAACGGGGAATATTCGAGTAGATTGCGACAGAGCTTGGAGCTGAATGGCTCTCTAAAACGGCTGGTTGAAATTTACCGCTGGGAAATATCCGAGTAGAGTTCGAAGCAGAATGGCCCAATTTAGCAGAGAATCTAAACGGCCTGATGAATGGCAAGTACGACAAAACAATCTCCAGAAATTACTTCCAATCCACGTGCTACGCTTCTGCTGTCAACGCTCAAGGAAAACAGTAACACTAACAGCCATATAATTTTGTGCGTTCATTAGCTATACCATCAGGATGAACTGCAGCAAGACAGAGATGTTAAACGTCAAAGTAAATTGTTCCTACCGAATTCTTAGACGGAAGGGGACTTCTTAGGTTGGCGGTAAGATTGAGGAATCTGATCTACTCTACGACACAAAGCATCCTCTATTACTACAGCGTAACTCAATTCTAATCTTTTACGTACTGCTTCGTGATCATATCATGTATCATTATTGCAAACTGCTAGCAGTTTTTCGAAGCGGGGTTGGATTGTAGGAGGTCGCGTCCAGTCACATCCGTCGTTTCTAGTTACCGATGATTATGCTGGTCCGGTGAGCAGAGGGCGCAGAACACGAGGTGTGGTTGTGTGCAATCGGTACATGACCTTATTCGTCCGTTTATCAATAAAATCAGTTTATCTGGAAGAAAGATCTCAGCCACAATATTGGCATCTTCCACTAGGTTTTCCAGTTGCAACGGACTTCCAGCCAAGATATTCTCAGATATCGCACCGGTGTTAGATTTGCCTCCACGAACTCTACCGCCTCAGAAAACTCCGCATACCACATCAAAAAGAACGTCAACTTCATGACAAATAAGAGTATAAAATGAAACTTAATACCAATTCAGTAACCATAACACGATTGACTCTGGGATTCCGCAATCAAAAGAGTGTATCAACATCTAGGGAAAAACGCAGCCGATCAAAACTTCACATTCGAAGAATTGTCTTTTCTCAACTACGTTTCAGCTAAGATGAAGTTTTGGTTAATGACACTAATCTCCATTGATGCTCATGAACCGCAGCCATTGACACCTGTCCATTTTCTCACCAGAATAACGCTCAAGACAGTTCTAAAAATGAGCATACTGGAGAGTCAAATTAGATAAATATCTCGTTGGAATTATATACAACGCTTATCACAAGATTTTCAAACCCGGCAGTTGGAATACGTTCGCTCGCTCCAACGTTTCTCGAAACGACAGAAATCATCACCTGAGATTGCAGACTTCTAATTTTTTTATAGAGCTATGAAAGACCAAGACAGTTGCCACTAAGAAAGATTCTGTAAATTCCTAGAATTAGTTAGTTTAGTTGGTCAAAACCTGTAATTTCCGTCCAGGGGAACCGAAAGACGGCGGGTACTCGATTCATTAGAATTGGACGAGTATATTTCGGGAAAATAGGAAAAAACACGATTATACACCACTTTGATTAATCTTCATCCACTAGATTGCCACCACTATTTTCGCATCTACCGGAAATAAAATATAGGGGAATATGAGGTAAAACGCACCCCTAAGGAAATATGATCATAACTCAGCTATAGATCATCAATTGGGAGAATTTAATTAGTGATAGCGTCTAGCCAACACTTTCCTCTGTAATCACAACCATAACGCTTAGCAAAGTATTCAAAAATATGAAAAATATTCAATTTTTCAAAATCATTGAAAATTATCTTCTCAAAAATAAGCGGGGCAAAACGCACCCGTGTGGGGGCAAAATGCACCACAACAACGGGGCATAATGCACTACAACAACAAGGCAGGATGCACCGTAACAACGGGGCCGAATGCTCGGTGAACAAGCAAGTAGTTTTGTTTTCTGACGGGATTTCAAAAAAGTGTGTCATTAAATAACCTTAGGTTATGCAATTAGCATGTTTCCAGAACGATTTTTCTGCTTTCGATTAAAAAAAATCAGCAAAATCAAAGAAGAGGGCATTTTGCCCCCGATGGAGCAGAGATATAAATTTAGCAAAAAGTGAACTATTTAGTATATTTTTCATATATAGTGCAACAGAATAATGAGCAACGGTATAAATAGAACTGGAATGCACTAATATAATAGTAAAACAGCATTTATAAGAGCTGAAAATCCTTGTTGCACGAGCCACAATAGTTACATGAGAAGAGCACGTTATTGATTTTTATTTATTTCTCGAGTTGCTATTTATGTACGGTTATCAAACTTTGACAGTGTAAGTTAACCATGACGGACTTCCGACTGGTGTTACCCTTTTCTAGAAATTTTCTGAAGTTTTCGATATAAACAAGGGGTGCGTTTTGCCCCGGGGGTGCGTTTTACATCTTCCGCTATATCAAATTGTACTATTGAGTCGTCATCATGCTTTTTTATTCCAACCCGTTCGATTGCCGTGTTTCAGCTTTTTTGGCGCTTTCGCCAATTTTTCGGACTCTGTCCGCAAGAACAATGATTCTGGTGTACGAATATGCGTAAATTGCAAAATAGAATTGAAAGCAACAAATATATGAAATTTTGTGGGGATATTGCAATTAAAAACGCTTTTAATTCACCTAACAGTGTGATGAGACATTTCTTATCACTCTCTTCGGATATTATATCGTTTGAGAACATTATAAACTTGATGCTTCGCGATGGCCCGTCAAATAGACATGCAAACGAATTATTGCTCTGTTAATAAAATGTCTTAATTCCTCAATCAATGCATTGTGGTGGGAAAACTGAATTTTCCTAAAGGGGTCATATATTGTACTGAGCCAAAAAAATCGAAATTCTTTTTGAACCGATTTTAAGTTTATACTTTACTCAAATTTCCAACGCGACTGAGAACTAAGAAATCAACGCTTTTTCTAGAAAAGGGCGATACTAGCAGTGACACCATTCAAAGGAAATCAACAGTGAATATTTCCAGACTTGGTTTTATTTTCTATTTAACCCTTTCATGCCCAACTTTTTTCTAGTGCATGTAGGATATCAAAACTATTTTTTCATGAAACCGGTTGGGTCAAGAAACACGAAAAGCCATTTTTCATATAGATAGGTGCTTCCCTCGCAGTACTAGAAGCTGCTCAATTTCTACCTTCCAATGCTAAATACAATTCTCCTAGAATATTTACAATAGTCCACTTGCGTGAAAAATATAGCCGAAGGCACTCTAGATTGATATGCTTTATCACTTTCAAATAATATTGCAACATAACGAAGATATATGAAAAATTCATTTCGCGTCGTCAACGTAAACTATCCCTAGCAGCACTGCTCCATTGGAATCCAATCACACTAATTGCAATAACTTCAGTTCTAGAGCTGATCCTTGTAACTGTTAGTACTCAAATGAAAGGCAATAGTCACATTTATTAGCCATTACTTGTTTTTGTGAGCAAATTTTGCCTCAATCAAAAGTTATAGCTATTTAAAAACGTCCACAAACAACATGGGCATGAATGGGTTAAGAACTATTGTGTTTTTTACATCCTAGATATCATGATTCAGTGATCGAAACCCAAAACTTCATAAAGTATTTGAAATTATTAACAGTTATGTGTCCAACAAAAAAAACACCTTTAACAGGCCAACGAGGGTACCCGGGTACCCACAAATTGAAATGCTCATAACTATGGCTCCCTTTAACCGATTTGGACACTTTTAGATATTTTGGATTCAGGAACTCGTCCACTTTTTGATTCTGTACAATAGAACCGGAATAATGGATCTGGTTTTTGGTAATCCGGATTTTCCGGCGTAATGTTCCAGTACTAGGATATGATTTATAAATTTTAATAATGTACTAGCAATATGAGTATCAAAACTCTTCAAATTGTCTCGGAAGTCTATTTTTTATTGTTACGGGACCCTATGGCAATTTGAAAAATGGAATTGGAATGGAATGGCCACTCACGGCCCCGCGGGAACCTGCTCCGGAATGTCCGTTCCGGGGTCAAATCACCAAATGGTTCCAAAGCCACGAGATACAGCCTACTGATGCAATTCCAAGAATTTTGATGCCCATATTGCTAGTATTCCATTGAAATTCGCAAATAATA
Organism: Topomyia yanbarensis; assembly: GCF_030247195.1. Classification (NCBI taxonomy): domain Eukaryota; kingdom Metazoa; phylum Arthropoda; class Insecta; order Diptera; family Culicidae; genus Topomyia; species Topomyia yanbarensis. The sequence continues at coordinate 258,397,647 of NC_080671.1, read as the reverse complement.
CCCCAGCACTGGAACCTGCTTCGGGAAACCCGGATTTCCGGGAATCGAATGAAGTAACCCGATTCATTTTTACCAAGTCCAAAAGTGGATGAGCTCCTGAATCCAAAACGGCCAAAAGTATCGAAATCGGTTGGATATTACTTTAGTTACGGGCATTTTTGTTTTGTGGGTACCCGGGTACCCACGTCGGCCTGTTACGTAGTAAAAAAATTCAGGAGTCCCTTCTCATTCCCACCCTTACTATATCAACAATATAATTAACCCAAAAGCTTGACTTAGTTAAGTTCTAAAATGTCACAAAGTTTCAATTTCCAGCTATGGATAAAACATAGGAATTTAATTAATTGAAACTTAAAAAAGGTACCCGGGTACCGCGTCGGACACACACCGGTTAAATTAAAATTTGTTTTTGCTATTGAAATTGACAAAATGATAGTATCGCCCCTTTGGCGATTGTTTACTTTTTCGGTCCCACCCAACAGCATTGAAGTATCGCCCTTACGTTTTTTACAATAACTACCGTTCTACACCACCGATTTCTTCCGTGTTTTTTTCAATAGCTATCATTGTTACTATTTACAGCTGGTATCAGCTTGAAAATCCTAAAAAAATACGAAAAAAAACAGTTTCGCCTCTAAACTGCTAGCAAAAAAAGTATCGCCCTGTTTGTTTGCATAGAATGTGGATGGCGAAACTTTAAATAAGCAAACAAAAATACAGTTTCGCCCGTTGTATTTTTTGCTGTAGTTTAAGAAAGCAATATCGTAGAATCCAAATTTTTAGGTTAATTTGTTTCGTTTCAAAGCCCTCATTCGCATGTATGAAAAAAAGCCTTATGTTCACATTTGTAAGTATCGCCCTTTTCACAAAAAAAGCGTTGAAATGAAATCTCAGCTCCTGAAATCACGCTATCTCTGAAGTGCATCCGTGCATAGTTCCAAATTTTACTTCGACATCGACTTTTTCTAAAGGTGACTTCCCAGTAGTATCCTTGATTTGAATTATTATCGCTAATCCTAATGCCAAAGAACAAATAAAAACCTCTCGAAAACGAACCGTTTGGGAAAATCATCATCATTACTGGAATTTTCATTTTCACGAAACTATTCGTTAACCTTCCGTCCCTTGCGTTAATGCACTGGGTGCACAGTGCTCTGAAAATCTAGCGAAATCGTCTTAGGGCACCAGCGAGTCTAATTCAGAGCTATATCTGCGCGGCGAGTTAAATCTGTAAAGAATACAAAAAATTAATTTCTATTCCATAATTTTCAGTTCAACAATTCGAGAAATCATGCTTCACCGCAAGCCATGAAAAATATACTACGTTGTAAAGCGATGGTCACTATTTATTAAAAAATCACGGTTAAATAAAAAACAAAACTATTAAAAAATTTCAAATAGTTTATAATTTTCATAAAAATTGTTTAATAAGCTTTCATAATATTGTGTAGGAAATAAGCTGAAAATTCCAGTATTTTCTCTAATTGAAAGAAATAAACCCTTAAGTATACCAATTAATTCGTATACGAATTGGAATAGGTTCGCCAAATTTTAGAAGAATTCTATAAAATAACCCCTTGAAAACCACCTAAAAATTGTTGTAGTTCGATGCAATAAAAAATCCCCAAAAATGAAATGTACCTATTAATGTGAAATACAGTGCATAATACACACAATAAAGACCCATTTTTTTATCAGTATCATGGTGTATTTTAGGCTGACAAAATGGGGACATTGACTAAATCGGGCAATTTCTTTTTCTTTATAATAAACTGAAACTGTTAAAATATTCTTCCCGTCCCTTGATGTAGTCTGATAACTATTTCTGATTATGATGAACTTTTTATTTTTGCATATTTCCATCTTCATGATAAGGAAATCATACTAAATAAAGGATTTACTCGAATTCAGTCTTGTTCGTCTGCTAGAGCCCATCAAACATATGTTCATATATGGCAGATAAAATCGAGGTTTCAATGTATTATAATAGATATTCAGCATTCGAAAAAGTTTCTTGTGAACGAGTGTAGAACGACTTTGTTTCTACTGTAGAACGACTTTGTTTCTACTAAGTCGATCAGGAATCAGTAGCGTCTGGCTCAAATGGCACGTTCCCCATGTTGATCGGAGATTTGTGCCTTGCCAAAAATCGTCTTTTCATCATTTTCCTGATGGGAAGGATTGGGGAAGTGGTAAGGTTAGGGGTAAGGAAAACAACGACACAGAACAATTAAAACAGAGCATTCTGCACCCCCGGAGTGATGCTGAACGATCTGCAGGTGCTACAACAGCAGGAATAAAACTTCCAACCCCCGGAGGGATTTAGAACCTCTACTCAAACAGTGAGCGGATATATCAACACCCCCGAGGGGATATTGAGATAACAGAACGACAACACCTCCGAAGAGATATTGTCATTCAATACGGCTAAAACACTATAGCTCTTTACCACACTGGGTTAGGAACAAAAGCATATCCTTAAATTTCAGCTCTCTGTACATAGGTTCATCTATGTATGGAGAACCAAAAACCCGGATGCGCAATTGCATTAATACAGGGCAATTGCATATCAAATGATATGATGTTCCGTAATCGGATTCACAAAGATCACATGAATAATACTCAGCGCACTGAATAGTAGCCATGTGATAATTGAGTTTGCAATGTCCAGTCAGTGCCCTGACCAGAATACTGCAGTTGTGTTTGGAAAAACGCAACAAATTTCTTGACATTTTCGGACTCACATCCGGCAGAAAAGCCTTTGTTTGAACGCAAGTTCGCAAGCTACGCCAATGGTTGGCATGTTCGAATGCAGCCCAAGAGCGAATCTTGTGCTTTATCCAACTTATTGACAGTGGTAGAACTTGTTCTGGACCAACGAAATCAGTCGCAGCGCCAGCTCTAGCCAATTCGTCCGCCCATTCATTTCCAGTAATACCGGAATGACCGGGTACCCATAGAAGGTAGATAGCATTTGAAATGCTAAGTTCTTCGATTTGAGTTCGACATGCGATTACTAATTTCGATCTCGAATCTGCCGAACTAACTGCTTTCAGGGCAGCCTGACTGTCAGAGCAAAAATAGATTCTTTTACCGCAAATTCCCTGTTGAAGTGCGGATTGTACGCCACACAGAATCGCAAAGATTTCTGCTTGGAATACGGTACAGTATCTACCAAGCGAATGAGATTGGTTTAATCTCATCTCATGACAATAGACGCCAGCACCGGCTCGGCCCTCCAACAAAGAACCGTCCGTATAACAAACTAAGTATTCTTCAAGTTGTCGCTCCAGACAGCCATTCCTCACGAAGAGGAATTCTCACATTGAAAGTTTTAGAAGGAAAACTACATGTGAGTGTAAGGTCACTGGGAGCAAGTGTATATTCATCCCAAGTAACCATTTGGAGCCACAGTCTTGTGTGGCTAGTTACACGATCTATTGGATTACTGTTCCAGAGCCCAGTAACCTTAAGACGGTATGCACAAGAAAGTGCTTCTTGTTTCAGAAACACCTGTAGTGGTTTTATGTTCAAGAGTACCTCGAGAACAGCAGTAGGTGTTGTCGAGAACGCACCAGTCATCGCCATCAAGACCATCCTCTGAAGATGGTTTAACTTTGATTGGATTGTCATGACTTCTCCCTTCTGCCACCAAACAAGGCACCCATATGCCAGTATTGGTCTAACAATTGTTGTGTAGATCCACTGAATGTACTTGGGTTTGAGTCCCCAAGAGATTTCTTGATCCTGAAATCGATGTGAGCTGTCCAATTAAGTTTTGAGTCGAGAATTACCCCAACGTACTTAACTTGATCTTCGACAATAATTTCAGAGTCAAAAAACTGCAATGGACGAGCTCCGGTTGTAATCCTTCGTTGCGTGAAAAGCACCATTGAGGTTTTATTTGGATTAATTGATAGTCCAACATGAAGACACCACCGCTCAACAACACATAAGGCTTGTTGCATCAAATCAAAAAGTGTGTTAATGCAAATACCGGTGATCATTATATGATAATCATCGGCGAAACCATACGTCGGAAACCCAAGCCTCATTTAGTTTTCTCAACAAGCTATCGGCGACAAGGTTCCATAGAAGTGGTGACAGCACACCACCTTGAGGACATCCGCAGACACTCAGTTTCCTCATCTCTACTTGTCTTAAGATGTCGGTTGCTAAGCATTGCGTGTATCCAGTTCGTGATATATGAAGGTACTCCATGATCTCGTGCTGCTTCCAAAATGGATTCGAAAGACACGTTGTCAAAAGCACCTTCAATATCGAGAAAAACTCCTAAACTTGATTGCTTTTGTGAAAAAGCTTTTTCAATGTTGTAGACAACATTGTGTAACAGGGTGGTAGTAGACTTCCCCCGCTGATATGCATGTTGCATTGCATGCAGTGGCTGCTCGCCCAAGCTACCATCCCGAATGTAGTGGTCGATTAAACGTTCCACTGATTTGAGAAGGAAGGAGGTCAGACTGATCAGTCTAAAGCTCTTTGCCTCCTCATAAGTGACGCGGCCACCTTTGCGAATGAATTTGACAGTTATTTCCATAACTGACATACTTCAAACCCGCCGGATGCCACGCGGCCTCTAGGCTGGTTTTGTCCGGAGAAAGATAATAGAGTTATCAACCTCCTAGTGGACCACAGCCAGTTACTGGGGAGTTCGCCCGGCTCTTCCCAGGCTCCGTTCACCATTGAGAATATTTTAAACCCCCTCAACAATTTTACCCATAGCACGGGTCGCATGACACTATGGAATTGGGGTTCCCTGTTTGGTGTTACCACCGGAACAGGTAGTCCGTAGTGTAATTCTTAGCCGGTTGAAACAACCACTACCGACACTACACGGCTCATCTAGGCTGTTCGGAGAAAGAAGCTGACATTTATGGACAGCTCCCATAGAAGGCCGAACAGCCAGCTACTAATGACTTCTACTAAGTCAGCGGATAGGGTGAGCACGCAAGTCAGCCTCACATGGTATGGGTGGGGCGAGCACAAAAGTAAGCCTAGCAAGGAACGAGTAAGGTGAGCACACAAGTCAGCCTCGCATGGAACGTAAAAGGTGAGCACAAAAGTCAGCCTCATGTGGGAGTGTTTGAGAGTGAAACAAAGTGCGATTGAGAGAGCACCCAAGTAAGCCTCATACAGGATGTATGAACGCGTGAGTGAGAGTGAATGAGTACATTTAGTACAGCCATCCCCCCAGAAGTAATACCGAGAGGTAGTTCCTGGGAGGAATGATGGCGGAGCCCAATGGAGTTTAGTCGGTATTAATGACTGGTCACCATTCGAGTCCGACACGCCTCCAGTGTACCCCGTGTGGTAGATTGGACCCTACCAATAGCACGTGTACTGGGCTAGGACATAAAGGTCTTCTCCATCGTAAAAAAAGTCAGCGGCGTAGCCAGAAATTCGGTTTGGTGGGGGTTTGGTGAAAATCGATCATACTGTCCAAACGGCATAATTCCGAAACCGTAATTTTTGAAGTTTTAAAATTATGCAGAATTAATTTTTCAGAAAATAGTAACAGAGTTCGTGTCTTTAGCGAATTTGTTGAGACTTTATTGTAGTCATGAATATTAACCTGAGGAAATTCATCATAAATACTTCTTGGACGATATACCGTCAAAATAATTTTATCAAATGATGCGCTGTTTAACGTTTGTAAAACTCATCGAAGATACTAAACCTCCGAAATTAGCAGTTTCAAAATGATGCTATCTTGACCTTAAATTACTGTTTTTGAACATTTGACCTATACATATAATGGGTCATACAACAAACAAATGTTCATCAAAATCGATCAGGACCTGCTAGAGTCGAATGGAAATCGTCATTTGTCATAAATTTCTCTCTACATTCGGAAAGTGTTATCCTCGTTATTAATCATATTACGTTTTCATCTCAACTCGACGCATTCCCAAAATAAAAAGATGGGTAGGTAATGTCAGAGACATAACCGGAGTGAAGTAGAATACACTTTGGATTATTTATATGAATATGTAGGTAAACAACGGGATTTTTCGGAAAAGGAAAGACTTCTAATTAATTCTTCATTAAAAATCGGCCGGTAGGGTCTTTCGCCATTCGTTTGACCGTCGTCATACTACGAATACCAGCATCAGAGCAGTAGCAGATCAACATTTTTCGCTACATGGCCCGTACCAAACAGACCACTCCTAAGTCCACCGGAGGAAAGGCTCCCCGCAAGCAGTTGGCAATTGTGACCCAAAATAAACCACAAACCAACGGGTTCTTTTCAGGACCAGCCAATTATATTCCAGTAATATATAAATGATATTTTCGTTTTCCATTGCCTTACAACCTCCCTCCCCCTTTCATTACGGCTTGACTATCAATCTTGATGATGCTGTGCGGCGGGGGCACTAGTTTTCATTATAATGGAAAATTTAGATTTGTACGTTTTCCCACAAGCTTTTTAGCTGTGCTGTTTTCAAGGAAGTTGTAGTTGCATTCAAAATAATATAGTTTACTTCTATTGTCAGAGGTGGACGAACGGCTCGCTTGGAATCGAATTGTACGGATCAACCACTACTTTCGCAAAATCCCTTATTTTCAGCAATTGTACATTCTTCAGAATTAGTCAAAACTATTTCCAATCAGCGCAAAAATCGAAGGTTTTCATTCAGTACCACAGCAGATTTTCACTTTTAGAAAAACAGGCAACATTCTGGCCGAAAATTTTGAAACGGAGCACATATATCGAAACGTTTGAAAACGTTCGATTTTTGTAAATTTAATCATTTTGTTCTTTATCAAAAATATGTGGTCGACCAACGAAGGGTGGAGCTACGAAGAACACATTGAGGACAACACAAAAAAGGACGAGCTTACATTGTGCTGCAGTCAGGTATAAAAACTCAGCATGCTCTTGTTCACCATCAGTTCGTTCGCAGCATCGTAACTGAAACTGTACATCTACATCTACAAGGTGCTGAAAGAAGTCCATCCAGGTACCAAAGTCTCGTCGAAGGCCATGAGCATCATAAATAAGTTATTAGACATTTTCGAACGCATTGCAAACGAGGTCCCCGCCTGACTCATTACAACAAGCGCTTGACAATAACCTCCCGCGAAATCCAAACCACCGTCCGTTTGCTGCTGTCAGAAGAGTTGGCCAAGCACGTCGTCTCAGATGGCACCAAAGCTGTTACAATATAGACCAGCTCCAAGTAAATTCCGAACACTCCCCAAACAAAAGGCCCTTTTCAGGGCCATCAATTTATCGACAAAGAATCGAATTGAAGTTTTGTTATTACAAGCATCCGAAAGTGGCTTGTCAAGAGCGTTGGATGGTAAGTGAGCCACTTGTGAACAATATCGTCGCTTTCACGTAGAATGGCACAAAATAAAAGTTATTTGTGTGATTTGCAGACATTTGTGTTTCCAATACGGAGGTTATCGAACACTCAGGGTAAAAAGAGTTGTGTAACACGGCACCTTGGTGAAATGTTTGAGAATTGAAACCTTTTTTGAATGTGCCTAGTAAACACGAAACTGTAAACACAAATGATAGCTTTTTATTTTGTGTCATTCTACGTGAAATCGACGATATTGTTCACAAGTAACTCACTTACCATCGAACGCTCTTGGCAAGACACTGTCGGATGTTTGTACTAACAAAATTTCAATTCGATTCTTTGTTGATAAATTGATGGCCCTGAAAAGGGCCTTTTGTTTGGGCAGTATTCGGAATTTACTCTGAGCTGGGGAGTTTGTGTCATCTGAGATGGAGAGCTTGGCGAACTTTTCTGACTGCTGCAAACGGACGGTTTCTTCTTGTATCATTTGACAATATTCGGAAACATTTACATCGACGTATATGGTACGATGATACAAACAAACTGATACTGAGCAGCAACATGCTAAGTTTTTATACCTGACAGCAGCACAATGTAAGCTCGTCCTTTTTTGTGTTGTCCTCAATATGTATTCTTCGCAGCTCCTCCTCTTCGTTGGTCGATACACAAGCAAATTGTGTTGAACGCGTCGGAGTGCCGTTTACTTAGTAGCTGTAATGGAATACCTTGCTGTTAAAGTGTTGAAATTGGAAGGAAATGCTGCCCGTGACAACAAAAAGACGAATTATCCCACGTCCTCAGCAGCTGGCGATTCGTAACATCGAAAAGTTGAACAAACAAGTGACCACTGCTCAAAAACAAAACATCCAAACAGGAGTGCTGCCCAAGAAGACCGGAAAGAAAGCATAAATCTAACGCTGAAACTCGCAAATGAAATGCATATTGCTGTAAAAACTGTCCTTTTTAGGACGAGCACACATTTTTGATTATGAACAAAATTGAAATTGCGAATCTGAATGGGCCAATCGACGAACTGCATTTCTATCGAGCAAATTTACCCGCCAAAAACCATTTCCCGACAGAAAATTCTGTGCCGGAACAGCAATTTCTTTGCAATTTTGTCGTCTTTTGCACATACATAGTTTATTTGGAGTTTTTTTTGGAATTATCAAGTTGTCAATTTGCAACATTCTTTGAAAATATTGTTGAACTTTTATAAATGAAGGCACGAAAACGAGCGTTCGACCGTCGTCCTACTACCAGCATCAGAGCAGTAGCAGATCAACATTTTTCGCTACATGGCTCGTACCAAACAGATCGCTCGTAAGTCCATCGGAGGAAAGCCTCCCCGCAAATAGTAAGCAACGAAGGCCGTGTAAAAGTGTCCCAGTCACGGTTGGCGTTAGGAAGCCTCATCGCTACCGAACAGAAACTGTCGCCCTGCAAGAAATTCACAGCTATCAGCAATCGAGCGGGCCTAAATTGTAACCCAAAATAAACCACAAACCAACGGGTTCTTTTCAGGACCAGCCAATTATATTCCAGTAAGATATAAATGATATTTTCGTTTTCCATTGTCTTACAACCTCCCTCCCCCTTTCATTACGGCTTGACTATCAATCTTGATGATGCTGTGCGGCGGGGGGCACTAGTTTCCAGTATAGTGAAAAATTTAGGTTTGCGCGTTTTTCCCAAAAGTTTTTTAGCTGTGCTGTTTTCAAGGAAGTTGTAGTTGAATTCAAAATAAAATAGTTTACTTCTATTGTCAGAGGTGTTCCTTCCAACGAAAACTAGTATGGCTCGCTTGGAATCGAATTGTACGGACCAACCACTGCTTTCACAAAATCCGTTATTTTCAGTAATTGTACATTCTACACAATTAGTGACAACTATTTCCAATCAGCGCAAAAATCGAAGGTTTTCATTCAGTACAACAGCAGATTTTTACGCTTAAAAAACAGGCAGCATTCTGGCCGAAAATTTTAAAACGGAGCACATATATCGAAACGTTAGAAAACGTTCGATTTTTGTAAATTGAATCATTACACTAAACTGTCTACAAATCACAAATAATTTCTGATTTTGTGCCATTCTACGTGAAGGTGACGGTATTGTTCACAAGTGGCTCACTTACCATCCAACGCTCTTGACAAGCCACTTTCTAATGCCTGTAATAACAAAACTTCAATTTCATTCTTTGTCGATAAATTGATGGCCCTGAAAAGGGCCTTTTGTTTGGGCAGTGTTCGAAATTTACTTGGAACTGGTGTATATGGTAACAGTTTTGGTGGTGAGACGGCGTGCTTGGCCAACTCTTCTGACAGCAGCAAACGGACGGCGGTTTGAATTTCGCGGGAGATGCTGCAAACGAACTGCTGCATGCTGATGCTGCAAACGAACTGAGCGTGAGCAACAGCATGCTGAGTTTTTATACCTGACTACAGCACAATGTAAGCTCGTCCTTTTTTGTGTTGTCCTCAATATGTGTTCTTTATGGCTCCTCCCCTTGTTGGTCGATACACAAGCAAATTGTTTTGAACGCATCGGAGTGCCATTCACTTAGTAGCTGTAATGGAATACCTTGCTGCTAAAATGTTTAAATTGGACGGAAATGCTGCCCGTGACAACAAAAAGACGAATTATCCTACGTCTTCAGCAGCTGGTGATTCGTAACAACGAAAAGTTGAACAAACTGCTCTCCGGAGTGACAATTGCTCAGGGCGGTGTGTTGCCAAATATCCAAGCCGTACTGCTTCCCAAATTGAATTGTGTTTCCAATACGGAGATTATCGAACACTCAGGGTAAAGAGAGTAATGTAATACGGCACCTTGGTAAAATGTTTGAGAATTGAAACCTTTTTTGAATGCGCCTAGTAAAAATGTTTTCCATTTCACTCCAGTTTGTTTCTGACCATATTTGTAATTTGTGTACTGAAATAAATCATAATTTAGGGTTTAACCCAAATTGCTCTCCAGGGAGAAACAGTCCATGAAACAGAAAATGCAAACTTATTCTTTGAAATGATTTTGGTGGCCCTGAAAAGGGCCCTTTTCATAGTGATACAAGTGAGTTCTACGTTTTCAACTTCCAAATCCATACAAAGTGCGTCCCTGCCGCTTCAGAGTATAGACGACATTCATTGCGGTTTTGCGCTTGGCATGTTGTGTAGGTCACGGCAACTCGGATGACATTTTCCTGCACCATCCGCATTCGTAGATTAAATCGGAGATGAATTTTACACCACCACGACGAGCCAGACGCCGAATGACAGATTTGGTGATTCCCTGGATTTTATTACGAAGAACCTTGCGATGACGCTCGGTACGGGAACGTAAACATGATACCGCTCATTGTACCGTCCGGACGAGCATGCTACGCATGTCGTAAACGAGCACCGACTGATACAAAACAAGCTCGCGTGGCCTGTTTATATAAAATTCCCGTGTGTAATGAAACGCTTACATGCTCCTCTTTGACGGCTCCGCGTGGGATATGCTTGAAAATTGCGCATTTTCCTCGCTGTTTTCGAAGGATATTCTAAAAATCCTTGTTTTGGTTTATTTATAGTAGTCACACTAATTCCGAAATTTAATACGAAATACGTGCACGAATTACCGATCAGATAGTGCAAAAATATTGCGATTTCGATCAGTAGAACGAAAGATATTCGCATTTCAAACCTGGGAAAATTTCTCAACTGAAATTTTTGAAACGGGACCCCATATTGAAACGTTAGAAGTATTCTACTTCAAAAACCTGTTTTAATCCACCTAGTGGTGCAATTGTGCTTTTCTCATTTGTCCAGACTACGATTCCATGGCTGGTTATGCTCAATACAATGGTGGAAATGAATATTACATGTTCAGTACGATTTGCACATACATACAATGGATCGACAGCCACGATCTTGAGATTCTATGTGATACTGAAACATCGCTTGAAACCAGCGGCGGATCATGGAGAAAGATCCGGGAGGTCCGGGTCCTGCCGAAAATTTTCAACTTGTTAAGAAATTTTAAACTAGTTTTAATTTTAAAGTAGCAACCCCTCACTGCATACTCCCTCCGGGCCGGTATGATTGACGATTTTTAGAGTGATTGCATAACCTTTCTATATGAGAAAGGCAAAAATGTACCAAAGTCCAAAAAAGTCAATTTTTGTCAAACATTATTTTTTTTCGAGTTTACATCAAATCTCAATGTTTCATGCATTTTAAAGTCATTTGGCATCAAAAATACAAATTTGATTTTGAAATTTTGTTCATTTCAGTTTATATGGGAATTTGCTGTGTGATTGCACTCTTCAATTCGTAACTCCGGAACCGGAAGTCCAATCAATAAAAAAAATCAATAGCAGCCGATGCACAGTGATTCCACTCCATACAGAAGTTGGCAATAACCCAAAAGGTGTACAAAAACATTTATTTGATAACTTTTTTCCATGATTTCAGGTCTCTGAATCGATTTCCAACATAATCTTATTCGAGAAATGTATGATTTTAATCATGCTGAATGAGCAAACAATTAAACGCATGCTCTCTTTATGAAAATGGATGTTGCATTTTCGATGCAAAAATCGCTATCTGTGGCAATCAGAAATTTTAATTCCGGTAGTCGATAACGATACGAAACTCACCAAAACAAATAGCTGTGGAATTTTTTTGAATGATTAGGAATCAATCTTTCATAAATATTAATGCAGTACAGTAATAACCCGATATTATTAACTAACCGTAACTTCTTTGTTAATCGAATGGAAAAATTAATAAAATCGAAATATATATGATTTTTTTTCAAACAATCAGTGAATAATTTCAAACTGGTTGGTTGCAGAAAATAGGAACCCCAATTTTCAATAAATGCAGATATTTTAATTTTGCAGAACCCTGCGATAACTTGTTGTCGAACTTTAAATCTTTGGATCGCTCTGAAAGAGTTCAAGTTCCTTGTAGAGAGAACGAATTCTATAAGTGAGTGGCGAATCTGCCTGAAAGTGAGATTAGCAATTATTCGATTTAATATAGACAGGAAATTATAATTTCCCACAAAAAATATTTTTTCATAAGAGACTTTTTTGAAGGTACTTTACCTCGTACAGACTTCAAAGCAATTAAACTATTAATATATTTTGACGAAAAGATATTACAGGGTATAAATCAAGATATTCAAGAAATTCATTATATATTGAACATTATTGTCACAAAAATTAGTTTTATTTGGCTATTTGGCCTAGTTAAAACGCGAAATAAGAATAATTGTCTACCATATTCAAAATTATCGAAACCATCACTTTCAACATTTGCCATATTTCAAAACTGTTCCAAGCAATAATAAAACTATTGAAATTCGAGATCAGCTTAGGCTAAGCTTTAAAAATTAATAAAAGATTATAGTAATATTCTTGATACCTACACCTTATCACACAGTTACCAACCATAAAAAATGGGGATTTGGCGAAAAACGGACTTGGCGAAGATATTTTTTTTTTTGAGAATGATGACGACTTTTCTTAAAAAACGGTTTTTGGGAGCTTTCATATTTGAACAAGTGTAAATGGTTAAAATTGAAATTGTGTAATTATAAACAGTCTCTGAAAATTTCAGATCGATTGGTTCAGCGGTATTTAGAATATTTTAGTCATCACGCGGTCACTTTTCGAAAAGTCGCCTCGAGATAATCACGTTGTGTAATTTATTCACATTTCAATGAAAACGTACCCGAACGTAGAGCACAGAAGACTATTATTTGTTTGATCCCGTTGATTTGAAACTCGGCACAACAATACTTAAAGTTTGAAACAGGTCTCCGGAAATACACTGTGATATAGCTTGCACCCATGTATACCCCATGAACTTCAGAGTGCTCAGTTCGCCATGAAAAGTTCACCAAACGCTATTGAGGATATGATACTCACAAATATATGAAATTTATTTTCGGTTTTTGGCCAAGCACAACATATATAAATCCTTAAGGTAAAATAGTAAAAGTATGTATATATCGAGCAATGTTTGATGAAATGATCATCTGACTGTAATGCAACAGTCTGCGTTTTGGCTCATATAAATGTCGAATTTTGATTGCATTAATCGTAATTCTCAGCGGTCTGTAATCATAAAAAAACTCAACAAAACTACCGACTGTAAAAATGTTATTAGAAAATTTTCATTCTCAGCAAAGTTACAATCTAAACAATCTTTTTTGAATACATTAATTCTCTACCTTGAATAGACTTCCAAATTTATCGCAATATTTATCAAAGTCTCCAAAAATAAGTTTTCACAATATTTTAATACAACATAATGTTTCTGAATAAAGTATCCCTATATCACTAACCGTTTTCTTTGTGATAAATTCGTATACAAACAAGCATTTCAAGCACTTTTGAATAATAGAAAATAATGAATTTGATAAATTATTTCGTATTAATCCCATTTCTGTACAGACTCCTAATAGTGTTACCCAAAAAGTGCCGAAATGTACTTAATGAAAGGACAATGTATCTTTGCTATTCATGTGATTGATATTTCCCTCTGGATTCAATTATTGTATAGGAATAACAAATAGAAATATGCTAGTTTAGGATTAAACACATAATTGAGCTATTTTTGTAAATGACAAGTTTAAATGATTAAATTATAAACAAACTATGAAATTATAAAATAAAATAAAAATAAGAATGTGGAAAAGAATGGAATGTAAGTACCGGCAGGCTTTTTGGTACTTTATGTAACCACTTTTCCAAAAACTTGTAAACAAACTTTCAAAAAGACGAATTTTGCGCTAAATCGTATTCAGAGTTGGCAGCACCCTCTCAGATTTTAATGAAATTTTCTGTACATAAAGACTTTGTCACAAAAAGCCACTTTGCATACTTTGTTTTTCCAAAAATGATCTAGACTGTATTTTGAAAAAACTTTTTTTACCAATTTTTTTCAAATGGCTATAGTATAAAAATCACAAGTCCTACAAAAAAAATGTTAAACAAGTGATTTTCACAAAATTAGTCAAATAAGAAATAAAAACCTGTTTTAATCCACCTAGCGGTGCAATTGTGCCTTTCTCATTTCTCTAAACTATGGCACGGAGGCTTTTTATGTTCAACATAATCGTGGAAATGTCAATTACATTCTTAGTACACTTTGCACTTATACACAATGGCATGCCAGCCACGAACTTGATGAGCTACGTGTCGACGGTGAAACACTTGAAACAAAAAAATATCATACTCCATTAGCCTAATCAGCATTAGATCAATGTTATCTGCTTGCTAACTCATTTTGTCATGCGGGGCTGGGTATGTGAAGAGGGCGAAAGTCCCATGAACGAACGACTCCCCAGCTTAAATTGGTATGCTTTGTGATATAGTGGTGGTTTAAAGATGATGGGGTTGAAAGGGAGGAGTATGAGGGCTGGATGGGGTGGTGGTCTGAGGGGTGATTTAAGGAGATTTTTAAAGGAGGGGCGCGAACAGTAGATGGGGGGTGTAACCCCTCTCCGAAAAACCATCAACTACGCCCCTGTTAAAATCCAGAAACCCTAAACGAGTCGAAAAAAAAATTTAGGCCGGGATTAGGTTGACGTTTTTCAGAGTGATTGCATAACCTTTCTATATGAGAAAGGCAAAAATGTGCCAAAATCCAAAAAAGTGAATCGTAGTCAAATTTTTTTTTCGAGTTTGCATCAAATCTCGACGTTTCATGCACCTTGAACACATTTAGCATCAAAAATAAAAATTCTATTTTTAATTTTTCCTATAGTTTATATGAGAAATTTCTGTGTGACCGCACTCTGAAACCCGTAATTCCGGAACCAGAATTCCGATCGATCCAAAATTCAATAGCAGCCGATGGGAAGGTTGCACCTTTCATTTGAGACTAAGTTTGGGCAAATCGGTCCAGCCATCTCTGAGAAAAATGAGTGACATTATTTGACACATACGCACATACATACACACACACACATACACACACACATACACACACATACATACATACACACACATACAGACTTTTTCCGATCTCGACGAACTGAGTCGAATGGGATATGACACTCGGCCCTCCGGGCCGGGATTAGGTTGACGTTTTTCAGAGTGATTGCATAACCTTTCTATATGAGAAAGGCAAAAATGTGCCAAAATCCAAAAAAGTGAATCGTAGTCAAATTTTTTTTTCGAGTTTGCATCAAATCTCGACGTTTCATGCACCTTGAACACATTTAGCATCAAAAATAAAAATTCTATTTTTAATTTTTCCTATAGTTTATATGAGAAATTTCTGTGTGACCGCACTCTGAAACCCGTAATTCCGGAACCAGAATTCCGATCGATCCAAAATTCAATAGCAGCCG
>NC_080671.1:258354470-258371970 GCF_030247195.1 Topomyia yanbarensis | reverse complement strand
CTGGGGGGATGGCTGTACTAAATGTACTCATTCACTCTCACTCGCGCGATCATACATCCTGTATGAGGCTTACTTGGGTGCTCTCTCAATCACACTTTGATTCACTCTCAAACACTCCCACATGAGGCTGACTTTTGTGCTCACCTTTTACGTTCCATGCGAGGCTGACTTGTGTGCTCACCTTACTCATTCCTTGCTAGGCTTACTTTTGTGCTCGCCCTACCCATACATGTGAGGCTGACTTGGGTGCTCACCCTATCACCTGATTCGCTCTCAATCGTGCCACTCTATTGTACCTTTGTCACTCCCTCTGGCATCCCATGTGGGACATTTTTCTTAGGCCCCACTTCTGACATACCATGCGAGGCTGACTTTTGTGCTCACCTTTTTCATTCCTTGCTAGGCTGACTTTTGTGCTAGCCTCTACCAACCTGTGAGGCTGACTTTTATGCTCACCCTTAACATGCAGTGTGAGACTGACTTGGATGCTCACCCTATCACTCCTCTGCCACGCCATGAGGCATCGATAGCTTAGTTCCAACATACTACGCTACGACCCTCCCGTCTTGGCATGAGGCAGTCCACTTATACGCCTATACACTCACTCTTCTGTCTTGCTTCGGGGTGGCTGGGTTTACCCCTTACGCGGTTGCCATTCGCTGCGCCAACCTACCTCGGCATGAACAGACCATTCACTCTCTTATTTTGCGCTTGGCCTTTTTCGCTCCAACTAACCAATCACTAGTTAGCCGTGCCCGCCGTCTGTTGCTCGGTTCGCCAGATTACCTGTAGCCTACTGGCAATCTGGATGGTAGCAGCCGAGACTGCGTTCCACTTCTCCACCGTTTGACACATCCGCTGGATAAGGGTATCCGGGGTTGTGTCCCAGCCACAGACGTCAAGCATTGCTCTTCTTTCGACGTCGAACCGATGACATACGAACAGTATGTGTTCGGCAGTTTCGTCTACACCTGGGCAGTCCGGGCAGACTGGGACCTCCGCGTGTCCGAACCTGTGGAGGTACTGACGGAAACAGCCATGGCCTGACAGGAATTGTGTCAGGTGGAAGTGAACTTCCCCATGGGGTCTTCCCACCCAGCTCGATATGCTAGGTATCAGCCGGTGGGTCCACCTACCTTTCGAGGAGTTGTTCCACTCACGCTGCCATCTGGCGACCGAGGTCACCCTGGTGCGCTCGCGGGCTCCCCTATTTCCACGTAGCTCAAAGCACTCCTCATCTTCCCGAATGACCAGCCCGACTGGCATCATGCTCGCTATCACGCAGGATGCATCGTGTGATACCGTGCGGTAGGCAGATATCACTCTGAGGCACATCACGCGGTAGGTGCTCTCCAGTTTCTGTAGGTAACTGGTTACCCTCAGTGCTCTTGACCATGACGGGCCGCCGTACCTGAGGATAGATACGGCAACGCCTGCCAGTAACCTACGTCTACTGGCGCACACCTTTGAGCTGTTGGACATCATTCTCGATAGTGCCGCAACAGCAGTCGACGCTCTCTTGCACGTATAGTCGACATGGCTGCCGAAGGTCAGCTTGTCGTCTATAATGACTCCGAGAGACTTCAGACTTCGCTGTGAAGTGATCGCGACTTCTCCCACATGGATAACTGCATGTTGTGCCGACTTGCGGTTGTTGACGATAACTACCTCCGTCTTATGATGAGCGAGCTCCAGGCCTCTCGCGCTCATCCATTCCTCCACCGTACTAATCGCGTGTTCCGCGGTTAGTTCTACCTCAGGAATTGACTCCCCGTAGACCTCCAAGGTTACGTCGTCGGCAAAGCCGACGATCTTGACCCCAGGAGGGAACTTCAGTCTCAGAACCCCGTCATACATGAGGTTCCATAGCACCGGGCCTAGGATCGAGCCCTGCGGGACTCCGGCGATAATCGGAACCCTTTTCTGACCGGCATCGGTCTCGTATAGCAGTACGCGGTTTTGGAAGTAACTTTCCAGGATCCGGTACAGACCCACCGGTAGGCTAAGCCGGTGTAACGAGAGCGCGATGGCATCCCAGCTTGCGATGTTGAATGCGTTCTTCACGTCAAGTGTCACTAACGCACAGTATCGAATACCTCGCCTTTTTCGTTGGATCGCTATCTCGGCAGTATTTATCACTGAGTTGAGAGCGTCCACTGTGGACTTACCCTTCCGAAAGCCAAACTGGTTGCTTGACAGACCGTCCGTACCTTCCGCGTACGGGGTGAGCCTGTTGAGGATGATCCTCTCAAGCAGTTTGCCAGTCGTGTCTATCAGACAGATTGGTCTGTACGCCGATGGGTCGCCTGGCGGCTTCCCGGGCTTCGGCAACAGCACCAGTTTCTGCCTTTTCCATCTATCGGGGAAACGGCACTCGTCAAGGCATCTCTGCATAGCTAGCCTGAACATGTTCGGGTTCGCTATGATCGCTGCCTTGAGAGCGTTGTTCGGAACTCCATCCGGCCCTGGAGCTTTGTTCATTGCTAGGGATTTAGCCACTGCGAGTAGTTCTTCGTTCGTCACTGGAGCCACCATTTCGACCGTGCCCGCACTGTCTCGTAGTGCAGGTGGCCAGGGGCTTGTGGCTCGAGACGGGAAGAGTACTTCGATAATCGTTGCCAACCGGTCCGGAGACCGTTCTGGGGGTGAGGAGCCCCCTTTGGTCTTGGCCATCACAATCCGGTAGGCGTCACCCCACGGATTCGCGTTGGCACTCTCACACAGGTTGTCGAAACACGCTCTCTTGCTGCTTTTAATAGCCTTGTTAAGGGCTAATTTCGCAGCTCGAAACACTTCACGGCGGTTCTCTCTTGCATCCTCGGTGCGAGCTCTTTGCATCCTACGTCTAGCTCTGAGGCAGGCTGACCGTAGAGCTGCAATCTCGGCACTCCACCAGTATACCGGGTATCTACCGTTTCTTGGCAGTGTTTTTCTCGGCATAGTGGCGTCGCACGCGCGTGATAGAACAGCTACCAGCGCATCCCCGCTTAGACTGTCGGTGTTGGCCTCCAGTCCCAGGGCCGCGGTGAAAGCTTCGCTGTCGAAGTGATTGGACTTCCACCCGCGTACCTGACAGGGATCTCCCGCCCTCGGATGCTGCACACCATAGTTGATCTTAAAGCGGATTGCTAAATGATCGCTATGGGTGTAGCCTTCGTCTACCCTCCATTCCATGCCTGGAGCCAGACTCGGGCTGGCAAAGGTCAAATCAATCCACGCCTCCACTCCGTTTCTACGGAATGTACTAGCGGAGCCATCATTAGCTAGCACAGTATCGAGTTTCGCAAACGCTTCCATTAGCGCTTGACCCCTGCTATTTGTACAGCGGCTGCCCCACTCCACTGCCCAAGCGTTGAAGTCTCCCGCTATTACTACCGGTTTCCGGCCCACGAGGTCCGACGAGAGCCTGTCGATCATCTGGTAGAACTGTTCTATTGGCCACCTTGGTGGGGCGTAGCAGCTGCAATAGAACACACCATTGATCTTGGCAATCGCCACACCCTCGGCGGAGGGGTGTATTACCTCTTGAACCGGGAACCTTCCCGTTGTACAGATTGCCACCATTCCAGACCCGTCCGACACCCAATTGCCGTTGCCGGCAGGGATGCTGTACGGGTCTGATAAGAGGGCGACATCTGTCCTCGACTCCGAGACCGACTGCCACAGCAGCTGTTGGGCTGCTGCACAATGGTTAAGATTTAGCTGTGTGACTCTCACGGCTTCTTCTTATTTAACTCGCCGAAGGGACACGAAGGTCCGCCCATAGCATGTTTATGGGCTTGCTTCTTAGCGGTGCAGATAAGGCACTTATATGCCTTAGTGCACCCCCGCTCTTTATGCCCCTCCTCGCCGCATCGACGACATAGCTTGCTCCTGTCTAGGCCTTTGCATTCGTAAGCTTTATGGCCGGATTCTAGGCACCGATAGCACCTGTCCACTGAAGGCGGCTGGGGTATACTAATAGGGCATACCGACCAGCCGATCTTCAGCTTCCCTTTCTCGGTTACCTTTTTGGCATCCGCTTGAGTAGCCTGAGGTAGGCTACTTGGGTGCCAGAGGGTCCGTCCCTCAATCGCACAGAGGCCCGCTCGATTGTGACGCCGCAGTGCTCCTTGACGGCTGCGACGACGTCTTCTGCGGTCGCGAACTCGTCCAAGTGCTTGCACTGGAGAGTTGTTTCCGCACCTAGCGACCTGATTTGGGCGCCCTCGCCAAGGACCTCTTGAGCCAAGGCCTTATATATTGCACTTGATTGTGCGCCTCGCTTCAGCACCAGGAGCATCTCTCCCGTGTTGGTGCGTCTTACGCTACGCACATCCTGCCCAGGGGCCGAGAGGCTGTCGGCCGCCTTCATCGATTTAAGGACATCGGCGTATTTGTCCTTGTCGGTTTTTAACCACAAGGCTTCGCCTCTGTCCTTGGCCTTCCTCGCAGGCCGCGGTACCTCCGGTTTCGGTGCCGGCTTTTTCTTGGTAACCAGCGTCCAGGGGTTTGAGCCCCCCTGCCCCGGTCGTGCCGGGTTGCTGGTACCATCGCTCTCCACAGCGAGGTCACTCTCGCCCTCGCTTACCTCACCCAGGCGGCGTTTGACCTTGACGGTTGCACGCCGAGTGGTGTCGGTTTTGGCACCCTCTCCTGGCGACTTCCTAGGGCGCTTCGCATTCGATGCCGTCTTGCGATTGCCCTTTCCTTTTCCCTTCGAGGGGAACTCGGTCGCCGCTCCGATCGACGTGGCTGCTCCGTAGAAGGTAAAGGCCACTGTCTGTGAACCTCTATTGACCTTCTCTCTTTCCTCCCTATTGGAAGCCACTGTCTGGGTTTCTCTGTCGGGCCTCTCCCGACATTCCACCCTCTCAACATATGCCTGCTGTTCCTGTCTTGCGACACGAACAGCTTTCCGGAGCTCCAGAAGGCTCAACTTCAACTCCTTGGCTATGTTCTGCTTTGCGCTAGCGAAGTCGATTATAGCATCGAGTTGCTTCGCTACTTTGCGCATCGCAGCTATTGGCCCCTCCGATGCATTGGTAGGGGTATTGCCTACCGCTGCTGGGGGGTCACTGGTGCTTTCGAGTACAGCACTCATCGTTCCACTACTCTCCCCACGGGGGGGAGACCTCGCCAAACCACCTCTTGCGAAGGGGTTTGGCACCTCCGTCTGTTTATTTTTATTTGCCTCCATGTATAGTCCCACGAGTAGCGCGAGAAATATATATCCGCCACGCCAGAGCTCCGCATTAGCGTGGTAAGGGACGCTTACTGTGGGGGTTGCCCAGGTACCCCACAGGCTCCGTTAACGATCGAGCATCTTTTTCACCCCCTCGATCACTCATCCCTCGGCACGGGTCGCTTCACGCCTTGGAATTGGGGTTATGCCCTACCTTGCTTTACGTGGTGATCTCGGCCCGGATCATCACAACCATCCTCCTTTACCAGGGCTTTGGACCTGTAGCTCTGGATCTCAATAGTTCCATGTACGTATGTTATTACAGACATGCTACTATTGGGATCCGTCATTCGCTAGCGGAGTTAAGAGACGGGTCTGGAAGATTCCTTATGGACCGCACCCCAACAATATGGGTATTTTCGGAATGGTCTTGAAGAGTAGGTTCCAGAAATTGATTTTTGACGCCATTTTGAAATCAAAGACGGCGACTTTCGGTTTAGCGAAATTCGCTATAACTCAATCAATATGGGTATTTTCGGAATGGACTTGAAGAATAGGTGCCAGAAATTGATTTTTGGCGTCATTTTGAAATCCAAGATGGCGACTTCCGGTTTAGCGAAATTCGCTACAACTCAATCAATACGGGTATTTTCGGAATGGTCTTGAAGAGTAGGCGCCAGAAATTGATTTTTGGCGCCATTTTGAAATCAAAGATGGCGACTTCCGGTTTAGTGAAATTCGCTATAACTCAATCAATATGGGTATTTTCGGAATGGTCTTGAAGAATAGGCGCCAGAAATTGATTTTTGATGCCATTTTGAAATCAAAGATGGCGACTTCCGGTTTAGTGAAATTCGCTATAACCCAATCAATATGGATATTTTCGGAAAGGTCTTGAAGAGTAGGCGCCAGAAGTTGATTTTTGACGCCATTTTAAAATCAAAGATGGCGACTTCCGGTTTAGCGAAATTCGCTATAACTCAATCAATATGGGTATTTTCGGAATGGACTTGAAGAGTAGGTGCCAGAAATTGATTTTTGACGCCATTTTGAAATCAAGGATGGCGACTTCCGGTTTAATGAAATTCGCTATAACCCAATCAATATGGGTATTTTCGGAATGGTTTTGAAGAGTAGGTTCCAGAAATTGATTTTTGACGCCATTTTGAAATCATAGAAGGTGACTTCCGGTTTAGCGAAATTCGCAATAACCCATTCAACATGGGTGTTTTCGGAATGGACTTGAAGAGTAGGTGCCAGAAATTGATTTTTGACGCCATTTTCAAATCAAAGATGGCGACTTCCGGTTTAGCGAAATTCGCTATAACCCAATCAATGTGGGTATTTTCGGAATGGTCTTGAAGAGTAGGTTCTAGAAATTGATTTTTGACGCCATTTTGAAATCAAAAATGGCGACTTCCGGTTTAGCGAAATTCGCTATGACCCAATCAATATGAGTATTTTTGGAGTGGTCGTGAAGATTAGGTGCCAGAAATTGATCTTTGACGCCATTTTGAAATCCAAGATGGTGACTTCCGGTTTAGTGAAATCGCTATAACCCATGCAATATGGATATTGTCGGAATGGTCTTGAAAAGTAGGTACAAGAAATTCATGTTTGGCGCCATTTTGAAATCCAAGGTGGCGACTTCCGGTTTAGCGAAATTTGCTATAACCCAATCAATATGGGTATTTTCGGAATGGTCTTGACGAGTAGTATACAAAGATCGATGTTGGACGCTATTTTGAATTCAAAGATGGCGGCTTCCGGGTTAGCCAAATTCATTATAACCCAGTCAATATGAGTGTTTTTGGAATGATCTTAACGAGTAGGTTCCAAAAATTGATTTTTGACGCCATTTTTAATCCAAGATGGCGATTTCAGATTTCGCGAAATTCGCTATAATCCAATCAATATTGGTATTTTTGGAAGTTGAAGTTGTAGTACAAATAGTTTTAATTAAACAGTTGAATTTACTTAAATTTAAGCAATATGTTTAATTTGAATAAATTCAAAACCCCAAACTCACACCACATACGTCTCTTTCTTCTCTCTTCCGTTCTCACCGCACTTTCCTGGATGAACACATAAAAATATTTTGCATTTTGCTGGTATATGATAAGATCTTATATTTGAGGGTGATTATGACGATTACCCAAATTTTTCATGCGAGAATTTCGGTAAACCGGAAGTCGCCATTTACAATTTTAAAATGACGGCAAACATCGACGTTTGTCTGCTACTCGTCAAAACCATTCCGAAAATATCCATATTGATTGGGTTACAGCGAATTTCGCTAAACCGGAAGTCGCCATCTTGGATTTATGGCACCAACTCTTCAAGACCATTCCAAAAATATCCATATTGATTGGGTTATAGCGAATTTCGCTAAACCGGAAGCCACCATGTTTGATTTTAAAATGGCGTCAAAGATCAATTTCTAACACCTACTCTTCAAGACCATTCCGAAAATATCCATATTGATTGAGTTATAGCGAATTTCGCTAAACCGGAAGTCGCCATCTTTGATTTCAAAATGGCGTCAAAAATCAATTTCTAGCACCTACTCTTCAAGACCATTCCAAAAACACCCATATTGATTGGGTTATAGCGAATTTCGCTAAACCGGAAGTCGCCATCTTGGATTTCAAAATGACGTCAAAAATCAATTTCTGGCACCTGCTCTTCAAGATCATTCCAAAAATATCCATATTGATTGAGTTATAGCGAATTTCGCTAAAGCGGAAGTCGCCATCTTTGATTTGAAAATGGCGTCAAAGATCAATTTCCGGCACCAACTCTTCAAGACCATTCCGAAAATATCCACATTGATTGAGTAATAGCGAATTTCGCTAAACCGGAAGTCGCCATCTTTGATTTCAAAATGACATCAAAAATCAATTTCTGGCACATACTCCTCAAGACCGAAAATACCCATATTGATTGGGTTATAGCGAATTTCGCTAAACCGGAAGTCGCCATCTTTGATTTCAAAATGGCGTCAAAAATCAATTTCTGGAACCTACTCTTCAAGACCATTCCGAAAATATCCATATTGATTGGGTTATAGCGAATTTTGCTAAAACCGGAAGTCGCCATCTTTGATTTCTAAATTGCGTCAAAAATCAATTTCTGGAACCTACTCTTCAAGACCATTCCGAAAATACCCATATTGTCGGGGTGCGGGCCATAAGGAATCTTCCAGACCTGTCTCTTCCATCTTTCCGAAAATCTTCTAAGTCTTTTGCATTCAAAAGCACTTAGAATATTTTTTGCGAAAACCGTGTTAATCTTCCAAAAATATTCTGTCTTTTGCTGAGAGTTTTTTTTTTGCGCGGATTTTCGAATTAACGCGTTTTTTTTTACGCGGATTTTCCAATCAACGCGGTTTTTTACGCGGATTTCCCAATTAACGCGGTTTTTTTTACGCGGTACGTGTCCCCCGCGTAAAAAAACCTGGGTGAATTTAAAAATGAATCATAATAAAGCCAGTCGTAACCCTAGTAACAATTGAGGTTTTATGGCGCTCTTGAAGTCTCTTTTGAAACTTAGATTGCACTTATAGTGTGCTTATATTATTATATATTTGAAGGCATTTTTCATTAAATGTCATACGCCATCTACGTACGTTTAGGACTATGAGTGAGCCGAAAATATAAAAACTAAAAAAACTTTCTCGTGGAAAAGATATAACTGATCTAGATCAAAGCCGAAAAGGTCAAAATATAGCTCAATTTATCAATGATGCCGAGAACACCAAATCTCTTTGAAGCATGCTGAGAACACGGACTTTCCTCTGCGAAAATAGCATTATTTTTCCTGTGTGCGCCCTCACACAGGTTATAGAGATGTCTTCGAAGAATATGCCAATAATATGCAAATAAATAACTTTTTTTGTATAAACGATCATATTTTTCTATGTAATTATGCATACAAATCCGCGCACACCGGAATATTTGAAGTGTCGTAAAAATCTCCTCCACAACACTTTGCTTGTCATTTTGCGGACACCTTTGATTGGCAAGTTCACGTGTCACTAATATCCTGGTCACGTCACTAATGAACATTGGCGTTCAGATCTCATTACTCACTAATTATGTATTATAACGTGTCAGACCTTATGATGTATTCCTTTTCGGACATTATGACGCATGGTCGTATGTTATTGTGGTAGTTTTAATTGATGTATCATGCGGTCGTAAAAAAGTCGAAGAACTGTCAAGTTTAATGAAATAATTATGGTTTTGAAAGTTTGGGCAAGTGCTCTTGGTTTTATTGATTTTCCGCTCTAAGGCCTAATGAGTCCATGCGATTGTAATTTTTGATTTCTTGTTAACATGTAGGCATTACTTTGAGTTGAACACATTATTTCAGCATCTTAGTTTACTCCGAGGCCATATTTACAACTATTGTTTTTCACCGTGTTGAAAATTTGAATATTTTCCAGTTTCTCAATAAACTGCCGAATCAAAATCGTATAGTTTTTGTGTTCGATATTTCTGTGTATCCATGCGAAACTAGTAGCTTCGAGGACATTAGATATTTAAAATCGTCTCATACTATGCCGGAGAAGAGAAAATTTATATATTATGTTGTAGCGAAAAGTGAGAAAAAGCAGAAAGTCACGCTTGCTTTTTTCTCACAAATAGCAAGAAGTTAAACGTTGCCTATTTGTACACTCGAATGTAAAATTTCAATATCTAGCAAGTTCATTCGTAACCGAACTTTGTACCGAGAAACAAGTGCTTTTTGTTCTCTCAGGTGTGGTTTAGTTTTTTCGGTAGTACGAAGGTGCTTGCTGTGGCAGAGGCTGCAGTAAAGCAGTCCGCGACTGATAATTATTACCTGCGATATCGGTGAAGGTAGTGCAGTGAAGTTTTCTTGCCTGAAAGCCGGCTTTGTTTAGACGAGCTATATCAGCTCTCTACTGTGTGAAGGTCACTCGGGTAACGGATAAAACAAACGAAGGATCAATTCACCTACCAGCTCGTCAGGAAACAACTGGTGAAGTTTTTCGTGTTCTACTTTTCTTATCGATTTTTTTCTTTTTATTGCTTTTGATTTTTTTATTTTGATTTAAGTTAAACAGTGCGGTCGAGCGTGTTGCTCCCGCAACAAAATTGAACAAACAAAAGGATCACCCTCCGAATACGAATCTTATGGGGAAGAGGAACGTATATCTAATTCGGAGACAGATAATGTTATGGTCGATCCACTTCCCCCACTTTCCCCCAATGTCTCACAGCCCCTCCGTGTCAAGGTTTTCCAGGATGGATCCGCTGGTACTTGGGTGGTACACTTTCGGCCCAAAAATAAACCGTTAAGCAGCATAACTATTGCACGGGAGCTGACAAAACGTTACTCAGCCGTAACCGAGATTAAAAAGGTTCAGTCAGATAAACTGCGCGTAGTCGTTACTGACTTGAAACAGGCCAATGATATCGTTAGCAATAGCCTCTTTACGCTGGAGTATCGCGTCTACATCCCTTCTCGTGATGTGGAGATCGACGGTGTGCGCGTAGTCGTTACTGACTTGAAACAGGCCAACGATATCGTTCGCAATAGCCTCTTTACGCTGGAGTATCGCGTCTACATCCCTTCTCGTGATGTGGACATCGACGGTGTGGTAAGTGATGCGGGTCTAACTGTCGATGATCTGATGAATGATGGGGCTGGCCTCTTTAAGGACCCTAACCTTCAATCAGTTAAGATTTTGGAGTACAAGCAATTGCACTCAAAGTCCATCGAAGATGGGAATTACTATCCATCAGACTCGTTTCGCGTAACCTTCGCCGGATCTGCACTTCCGCGCTACGTTGAAGTGCGACGAGCTCGTCTATCTGTACGCCTATTTGTACCGCGGGTCATGAATTGTTCCAATTGCAAGCAGCTAGGTCACACGGCCACCTATTGTAGCAACAAGCAACGATGCGGTAAATGTGGGGAACGCCATGCGGATGATACTTGCAGTAGGCCCGCTGAGAAGTTTGTTTACTGTGGGGAGAATCCGCATGCACTTTTGACATGCCCAACGTACAAACTTCGCGCGGATAAACTGAAGCGATCCGCCAAAGATCGCTCCAGACGCTCTTACGCAGAAATGCCTAAAAGAGCTGTTCCACTTATCTCCGAAAACCCATTCGCTCTCTTGCCAACTCACGATAACGCCTCTAATGACCCTTGCGAGGGGCATTCTTTGGCTCCGCTTGGAAACTCTAGGAAAAGACCTAATCAAAACTCACCTGAACTTCCTCGTAAGGGTCCTAGGTTGTCCCAAACAAGGGTACAAAATAAAAATAATTCATCAACTGGAAGTGCTAGTACAAATCCGAAGATAATAACTCCTGGTTTTGGGAAATTGAGATACAATCAAGAGTTCCCAGCACTCCCCGGGGCACCAAAAATCCCAAGTGCTCCAATTTTACAGTCAGAAACTCAACCTAAAACGGGATTCCTTAAATTTTCTGACATTGTGGACTGGATATTCACAGCTTTCAACATTACCGATCCTCTGAAAAGCTTTCTGGTTGCTATTCTTCCAACAGTAAGAACATTTTTAAAACACTTGACTGAACAATGGCCCTCCTTACAGCGATCGTATCCTTCGATGGCTAACTTATTAGACGAAATCAGGGATCTGATCACTGTTTTACAGTGGAACTTCAGAAGTATTATCCCCAAAATTGATTCATTAAAACACTTGCTAAATTACAATCATTGTGATGCATTTTCTCTATGTGAAACATGGCTAACTTCTAACGATTTTAACATTATCCGCTTGGATCGATAAGACTCATATGGAGGAGTACGAATTAACCTCCCTTCGACGCCAGACATTGAAGTTGTCGCATGTCAAACAACAATCAAAGGCAAAGATCTTTGCATTGCTTTTATTTACATTCCTCCTAGAGCCATGATGGGATATCGAAGATTCTCCAACCCGATTGAACACCTTCCCTCGCCCCGCCTGCTTCTTGGAGACATTAACTCTCACGGTACGGGGTGGGGCTGTCTATACGACGATAATCGATCTTCGACAATTCCTTTGTGACAATTTCAATATGACAATTCTGAACACAGGGGAAATGACACGGATTCCTAGACCACCTGCGCAAGCAAGTGCACTGGACATATCTTTATGCTCGACATCACTACGGTTAGATTGCAAGTGGAAGGTAATATCTGATCCCCACGGTAGTGACCACTCACCAATTGTAATTGCAATCACCACTGGTTGGAAGAGCTACGCTGCTGAGATATCCAAAACTATCGATTCAACACAGGTACTTCCCCCGGAGGAAGAATATAAGTTTTTGTCCAACTCGATTCTCGATACCGCGATTCAAACTCAGACGAAACGAGTACCCGACGTGAACACCCAAAAACGTTCTCCCAACCCGTGGTGGGATAAAGAGTGCTCAGACGTGTATGCGGAGAAAGCTGCCGCGTATAAAACCTTCCGGAACGACGGGTTAGTTGCTAGATATCGAGTGTACGCGATATTAGAAAAGCGAATGAAAAATTTAATGAAAGCTAAGAAACGCAGTTACTGGCGCCGGTTTGTCGACGGGTTAACAAGAGAAACATCGATGAGCACTCTTTGGGGCACGGCCCAACGTATGCGAAACCGAAACAGTACTAACGAGAGCGTGGAATATTCAAACCGTTGGATATTCGATTTCGCCAAGAAGGTTTGTCCGGATTCCGCCCCGGCACAGAAAATCTACCGCGCCGCGTCGCCTTACAATACCGCGAACGAAACACCGTTTACGATGGTGGAGTTCTCACTTGCTCTCTTATCATGTAACAATAAAGCCCCGCGGCCAGATACAATCAAATTCAACTTGTTGAAGAATCTGCCAGACTCTGCCAAAAGACGCTTGTAGAATTTATTTAATAGGTTTCTTGAGGGTAACATTGACCCGCATGACTGGAGACAAGTGAAGGTCATCGCCATCCAAAAACTAGGAAAACCAGCCTCCGGCCACAATTCGTATCGTCCGATTGCAATGCTGTCCTGTATCCGGAAGTTATTCGAAAAAATGATCTTGTTTCGCCTCGATAATTGGGTCGAAACAAATGGCTTACTGTCAGATACACAATTTGGCTTCCGCAAAGGCAAAGGGACGAAAGATTGCCTTGCGTTGCTCTCAACAGAAATTCAAATGGCATATGCTAACAAAGAGCAGATGGCATCAGTATTCTTGGATATTAAGGGGGCTTTCGATTCAGTTTCTATCAAAATTCTTTATGAGAAGTTGCACCAGCATGGTCTTTCGCCAATTTTAAACAACTTTTTGCTAAACCTGTTGTCTGAAAAACAAATGCATTTCTCGCGATTTATCGACATCACGATTTAGCTATATGGGCCTTCCCCAGGGCTCATGTCTAAGCCCTCTTCTCTACAATTTTTACGCGAATGACATTGACGAATGTCTTGAATGTCAATTCCTGCACGCTAAGGCAGCTTGCAGATGATGGTGTGGTCTCTATTACAAAGCCGACGACTTGCAAGGACCACTGCAAGATACCTTGTACAATTTGTCTGCTTGGGCTCTCCAGCTGGGTATCCAGTTCTCCACGGAGAAAACTGAGCTAGTCATATTTTGTAGAAAGCGTGAACCAGCGCAACTACAGCTTCAATTAATGGATCAAACTATTGCTCAGGCTTCAACATTCAAATATTTCGGGGTATGGTTCGACTCTAAAGGTACCTGGGGATGTCACATTAGGTATCTGAAACAGAAGTGCCAGCAAAGGATCAACTTTTTCCGTACAATAACTGGAACATGGTGGGATGCCCATCCAGGAGACCTAATCAGGCTATACCAAACAACGATATTATCAGTGTTGGAGTACGGATGTTTCTGCTTTCGCTCCGCTGCGAACATACACTTCATCAAACTGGAGCGAATCCAGTATCGTTGCTTGCGTATTGCCTTGGGTTGCATGCACTCGACCCATACGATGAGTCTCGAAGTGCTGGCGGGCGTTCTTTCGCTGAAAAATCGATTCTGGGACCTGGCATATCGATTGCTCATTCGATGCGATATTCTGAACCCATTGGTGATTTCAAATTGCGAAAGGCTTGTCGAGCTTAATTCTCAGACCCGATTCATGTCCTTGTACTTCGATTACATGACACAGAACATCAATTCATCTACGTATAACGTCAACCGTGCTCATCTCTTCGATACTTCTGATCCAACAGTATTTTTCGATACATCCATGAAGGAAGAGATTTGTGGAATTCCGGATCATATTCGCCCACAAGTGGTCCCAAATATTTTCTATAACAAATACCATCAAGTCGACTGCGCTAAAATGTTCTACACTGACGGATCAATTCTCGACGGGTCCACAGGCTTCGGTATCTTCAACGAAAATCTTGCTGCCTCATTCAAACTCAATGATCCTGCTTCAATTTACGTCGCAGAATTAGCTGCCATTCAGTATACTCTCGGGATCATTGACACCCTGCCCTCAGACCATTACTTCATCGTTTCGGATAGTCTCAGCTCCATTGAGGCCATCCGTGCGGCGAAGCCTGGAAAGCGCTCACCGTATTTCCTGGGGAAAATACGGAAATATCTGAGTGCTTTATCTGAAAAATCTTACCAGATTACCTTGGTTTGGGTCCTGTCGCATTGTTCTATTGCGGGCAACGAGAAGGCGGACTCTTTAGCCAAGGTGGGCGCATTAGAAAGCGACACTTACGAAAGACCAATTTGATTTAACGAATTTTTCAGTATCTTTCGTCTGAGGACGCTCGATAGTTGGCAAACCTCATGGAGCAATGGGCATCTGGGACGGTGGCTAGATTCCATTATCTGGAAGGTATCAACGAATGTTTGGTTTAAGGGGTTGGATGTGAACCGGGACTTTATTCGTACGATGTCAAGGATCATGTCCAACCATTACTCGTTTGACGCGCATCTCCGTCGTATAGGGTTTGCTGAAAGTAATCACTGTGTTTGTGAGAACGGCTATCACGACATCGAGCATGTTGTTTGGCTGTGCGCAGAGTACTGTGTTGCCAGGTCCCAACTAATAGATTCCCTTCGGGCCCGAGGTAGATAACCCTATGTGCCAGCCCGGGACGTCCTGGCAAGCCGTAACCACCTCTATATTTTTCTTATCTATATCTTTTTGAAAACTATTGAAGTCCAAGTTTAATGCATTTTCCCCTCTCTCATTCACAGTAGAATCTCACCAACCTATCCCTCTATCTACAATATGGCATTGCTTCACGAGTCTTCGGTGCATACCCTTCTTGATAACCGTCTATCCAGAACATCATGACATACCTCACATGCAGATGATATAGAGAACATCATGACAGCATCAGAGTGCCAATAATTATCCGAAATATCGACCCTCCCCTCGCCCCTGCGATTACAGGCTGGAAACTACAACACTACAACAAAGTGTGCATATCCGCCACAATGATCAATCAGCAAACTACGATGTCAATTACACAATATGTATCCCACTTCCTACCTTTTTCCTTTACTTACATAAGAGGGGAGCAAGCCGCCCCTAAATACGGCTTTCCCTTCCCCCACTAACATGTGACATGTAATTAAAAAAAATGATTTATCGGCCTCGTTAAGCTACAGCACTTGGGCCTAAATAAACGTATTTAAGATAACAATAAAAAAATATCTAGCAAGTAAATATTCTGCATCACTGATTGAAATATACTAA
Organism: Topomyia yanbarensis; assembly: GCF_030247195.1. Classification (NCBI taxonomy): domain Eukaryota; kingdom Metazoa; phylum Arthropoda; class Insecta; order Diptera; family Culicidae; genus Topomyia; species Topomyia yanbarensis. The sequence goes on along the minus strand of NC_080671.1, from coordinate 258,356,099 downwards.
TATGCTCATGCTTTTTCGATCGTCGATGTCGTAATACATCGCCTGCACGGCACGAGATGTATACTCCCTACGTTTGCTACACGTATAATACACTATTGCATACTGCGAACAATGGATGCAAATCGGTCAACTACTGGAACCAGCATTTTTCACTATTTACGGTTTTCTATACAGTAATTGTGTAAACAGTCGATTATGTTCAATAGTTTAGATACCAACTCAATCCAATCGTAATAAAATAGGTGGATATGACGAACTTTATTTTGGTTTTATTTTCTATTTTATAATTATGCCCATTTTTCGTTGGTTTACTGATTGTGCACGCGAAAAGAAAAACAAACACACGGTTGCCAACATGGGCGGACATTCAAAAAATTATCAAATCAATTTTACAAAATACAAATAAATCAATTGCTGCTATAAATAATCATATAGTTTTATCAGAATTAGCTTTAGTGATATCTTGACTAGCAGGTGAGCTAATTTGGAGTCAATCCGTCAAGCCGTACCTCAGTTAGGAGCTATGAAAGAATACTATGTTTTGATTTCCCATACGATTTTGGATTTTTTCGATGCAGTATTTTCAAAAATACACCACTACCACATAACTGAACGGACAACGCTCTAATTAGCCTAGAAAGATTCGTAATCGTCTAATTTAGGAGGTAAGCTATTCTCGTTGTGCAAAACGCTCGACTCTTTTGAGAATTTTGAAGACATTTGAAATTCGCAATTTTTTCTAAGTCCCAATAAGGTGGTTCCTTACGCGATTATCTCGAAATCATGTTTCCCAAAAGCGTCTTTGCGGTGACTACGATTGCCGGAAAAGTTCTCAACCGATCTCAAAACTTTTTTTTGACTTGTTCGTAATTTAACTGCCGTGTCCTTGAATGATACCATTTTTTCGTCAAAATTTTCATATTATTGTTATGAATTTTTTAATAATTTTTTCAGGTGAAAATAGTGATTTTTTTGGAAAATTCGTTCCCGTTTCCAAAAAGAAGATTTTTTTTAATCGATCGTTCAAAGACACCACAGGTACATATACTAATGATTTTTTTTAGTTTGATGGTTTCTGTTGAGCTGTTGGACTGGAATCGTAGTCACGGCAAACCTCTTTGAAAAAAACGCGTTTTGCGGAAATTGCTATAGCTTCGACAATAATTTTTTTTTTTATTTTCTCAAGTGGACTTTGCAAATTGGACATTATGTTCCGCTAAACGTATATCAAGTATTTCATAAAAATATGGCTACATACCTTTATAAAAAATCAAACTTTTCCCTTTTTTCCTGCATCTCAACATATATAACCCCTTAAAATAGAAACCAGTAACAAAAAATATTATAATTTCTCATTTTAGTAAGCGACTCCTCTGGGCGATACAGTGGACAAGCTTTCTTCGGAAATGACTTCTGGCTCGGATCGAAAGCTTTTTGTGACGAAATAAACCAAATTACCCTCAAAGAAAATCTCTTAAAAATTGGAAAAGCGGTTGAGATGAGTTTTTTCGTAGCGACAATAAGGGTTAAGATACATGAAATAATGCTGGGGGTAAGTATCATGACACGATATATTTATATTTGTTTATTTTTTGTAGATGATAAATTATGACATTTCTCACCAAAAAT
>NC_080671.1:258281002-258353970 GCF_030247195.1 Topomyia yanbarensis | reverse complement strand
TTGATTCATTTGATTCATTTGATTCATTTGATTCATTTGATTCATTTGATTCATTTGATTCATTTGATTCATTTGATTCATCTGATTCATTTGATTCATTTGATTCATTTGATTCATTTGATTCATTTGACTCATTTGATTCATTTGATTCATTTGATTCATTTGGATCATTTGATTCATTTCATTCATTTCATTCATTTTATTCATTTAATTCATTTCATTCATTTCATTCATTTCATTAATTTCATTCATTTCATTCATTTCATTCATTTCATTCATTTCATTCATTTCATTCATTTCATTCATTTCATTCATTTCATTCATTTCATTCATTTCATTTATTTCAATCATTTGATTCATTTGATTCATTTGATTCATTTGATTCATTTGATTCATTTGATTCATTTGATTCATTTGGTTCATTTGATTCATATGATTCATATGATTCATTTGATTCATTTGATTCATTTGATTCATTTGATTCATTTGATTCATTTGATTCATTTGATTCATTTGATTCATTTGATTCATTTGATTCATTTGATTCATTTGATTCATTTGATTCATTTGATTCATTTGATTCATTTGATTCATTTGATTCATTTGATTCATTTGATTCATTTGATTCATTTGATTCATTTGATTCATTTGATTCATTTGATTCATTTGATTCATTTGATTCATTTGATTCATTTGATTCATTTGATTCATTTGATTCATTTGATTCATTTGATTCATTTGATTCATTTGATTTATTTGATTAATTTGATTAATTTGATTAATTTGATTAATTTGATTAATTTGATTAATTTGATTAATTTGATTAATTTGATTAATTTGATTAATTTGATTAATTTGATTAATTTGATTAATTTGATTAATTTGATTAATTTGATTAATTTGATTAATTTGATTAATTTGATTAATTTGATTAATTTGATTAATTTGATTAATTTGATTAATTTGATTAATTTGATTAATTTGATTAATTTGATTAATTTGATTCATTTGATTCATTTGATTCATTTGATTCATTTGATTCATTTGATTCATTTGATTCATTTGATTCATTTGATTCATTTGATTCATTTGATTCATTTGATTCATTTGATTCATTTGATTCATTTGATTCATTTGATTCATCTGATTCATTTGATTCATTTGATTCATTTGATTCATTTGATTCATTTGATTGATTTGATTCATTTGGTTCATTTGATTCATTTGATTCATTTGATTCATTTGATTCATTTGATTCATTTGATTCATTTGATTCATTTGATTCATTTGATTCATTTGATTCATTTGATTCATTTGATTCATTTGATTCATTTGATTCATTTGATTCATTTGATTCATTTGATTCATTTGATTCATTTGATTCATTTGATTCATTTGATTCATTTGATTCATTTGATTCATTCGATTCATTTGGTTCATTTGTTTGTTCATTTGTTCATGATTCATTTGATTAATTTGATTAATTTGATTAATTTGATTCATTTGATTCATTTGATTCATTTGATTCATTTGATTCATTTGATTCATTTGATTCATTTGATTCATTTGATTCATTTGATTCATTTGATTCATTTGATTCATTTGATTCATTTGATTCATTTGATTCATTTGATTCATTTGATTCATTTGATTCATCTGATTCATTTGATTCATTTGATTCATTTGATTCATTTGATTCATTTGATTCATTTGATTCATTTGATTCATTTGGTTCATTTGATTCATTTGATTCATTTGATTCATTTGATTCATTTGATTCATTTGATTCATTTGATTCATTTGATTCATTTGATTCATTTGATTCATTTGATTCATTTGATTCATTTGATTCATTTGATTCATTTGATTCATTTGATTCATTTGATTCATTTGATTCATTTGATTCATTTGATTCATTTGATTCATTTAATTTATTTGATTCATTTGATTCATTTGATTCATTTGATTCATTTGATTCATTTGATTCATTTGATTCATTTGATTCATTTGATTCATTTGATTCATTTGATTCATTTGATTTATTTGATTCATTTGTTTCATTTGATTCATTTGATTCATTTGATTCATTTGATTCATTTGATTCATTTGATTCATTTGATTCATTTGATTCATTTGATTTATTTGATTCATTTGATTCATTTGATTCATTTGATTCATTTGATTCATTTGATTCATTTGATTCATTTGATTCATTTGATTCATTTGATTCATTTGATTCATTTGATTCATTTGATTCATTTGATTCATTTGATTCATTTGATTCATTTGATTCATTTGATTCATTCGATTCATTTGGTTCATTTGATTCATTTGATTCATTTGATTTATTTGATTCATTTGATTCATTTGATTCATTTGATTCATTTGATTCATTTGATTCATTTGATTCATTTGATTCATTTGATTCATTTGATTCATTTGATTCATTTGATTCATTTGATTCATTTGATTCATTTGATTCATTTGATTTATTTGATTCATTTGATTCATTTGATTCTTTTGATTCTTTTGATTCTTTTGATTCTTTTGATTCATTTGATTCATTTGATTCATTTGATTCATTTGATTCATTTGATTGATTTGATTCATTTGATTGATTTGATTCATTTGATTCATTTGATTCATTTGATTCATTTGATTCATTTGATTCGTTTGATTCATTTGATTCATTTGATTCATATGATTCAGTTGATTCATTTGATTCATTTGGTTCATTTGATTCATTTGGTTCATTTGATTCATTTGATTCATTTGATTCATTTAATTCATTTGGTTCATTTTATTCATTTGGTTCATTTGATTCATTTTATTCATATCTTTAATTTTATGCATTTCATGTTCGGTCATTCGTTTTATTTCATTCAATTTGTTAGTATGATTCAATTTATTCTATTAATCTTATAACTATTTCTAAATATAATCTTAATTTTTATTTAATAACCTAATGTAATTTGGTTCGTGTATATTATAATTTTGATTTACATTAATTTTTCTACTCATTTTATGAATTTAAAATCCTATTATTTCAGTTTTTGCTTTACTTTTTTATTTCGGTCGTTTTGTTTTGTTTCTATAATTTATTCAGTTTATTCGAGATTTTGTTCGTGCAAGACTAGAAACTGTTTTCATTCCATCTCTAGTTGGGTGCCTACTTCTCGTGAGTTCTGCAAACTAATCCAATAGTGAAATGTGTAAGAAATGTCTCATCTCACTGCTAGGTGGATTAAATCGGTTTTACAGGTATAATCCCTTTCCCCTCTCACTGCATTCCAAAATATGTTATACAAAGACAAACTTTAATTCATGCTGATTTATCCACTTAAATATTATATTTTTTGTTCCAAGGACGTCATCGTCAACATGTTGCTCTTCAGGTTCGTGGCACCCGTGCCCTTGTGCAAAGTGTAATAAGAATGTAATTGACATTTTCACAAATATATTGCATATAACTTGCTATTGGATAAATGAGAAAGGCACAATTACACCATTAGGTGGATTAAAACAGGTTTTGCCTTTCTCATATAAAGAAAGGCTATGCAATCACTGTAAAAATCGACTTTTTAACCGAGGCCCGGAGGGCCGAGTATCATACACCATTCGATTCAGTTCGTCGAGATCGGCAAATGTCTGTGTGTGTATGTATGTGTGTGTGTGTATGTGTGTGTGTGTCATTTAAACTCACACAATTTTCTCAGAGATGGCTGAACCGATTTTCGCAAACTTAGTTTCATTTGAAAGGTATAACGCTCCCATAAGCTGCTATTGAATTTTTAGTTGATCCGACTTCCGGTTCCGGAGTTACGGGTTGAAGAGTGCGGTCACACAGCAAATTCCCATATAAACTGGTACCACCATAATGTTCAAATGATGTAAAACATATTAAAATTGATGTAACATTACTCTAGTTTGCGGGTCTGGATCACTAATGATCAATCAAAGCAGCTTTGACCACATTGGCCACCTATGACGGTTCATGACGCCCTCGGGGAACCCGCCAAGTTCCTAAGCTAATATCACACCCATTCCACAACGAATTCTCTACCGATTTTTACGAACTTAATTTCAAATGAAAGATACAGTAATGCCATTGACTGCTGCTGAATTTCATTCGGTTCTGACTCTTGCTTCCGGAGTTACAGGGGTGTTAGTAAGGATACACTGGAATTTCCCATATAAATCGGTACAATCGTAATACCTCAGATGCTAAAAACTATTGAAATGGTCACCAAATTACTTCTAATCGTAGATATAGATCACTGATTGCCAATCAAACATTCTTCGAATATATTGTCCACTATCGACGATTCCGGAAGTCCGGAATTCCGGGCATATTCCACAATTAAAGTCACATCGGTTCATCGGTGACGACTGAACCGATTTTCTCAAACCAAGTCTCAAATGGAAGGCAAAATATGCAGTTGAGTATTGCGTAGCCGCCCCTTCCAAACACCTTGCCCTTACACCTCCCTCCTTCATCACTCCCCTCTTCTTGGATCACCCTCACGCCCAGATTTCCTTCATCCACCCCGTATACCGAAATAAGATGAAGGATTTCTGACGCATCCTCCACACCCACTCTACTAAACCCCCATTCGCTACACGTTCAAACGCATTCCACCAACCTTTGCAAATTATAATCACATGAAGATAATATTGAACTCATGCTTATTAAGCTAATTAAATATTATTCTTTTGCCTTTCTTATATAGAAAGGTTATGCAATTGCTCCAAAAACCGACTTTCTAACCGAGGCCCGAAGGGCCGAGTCTCATATAACATTCGACTCAGTTCGCCGAGATCGCAAAATATCTGTGTGTATGTATGTGTGTATGTATGTATGTGTGTATGTGTATGTGTGTATGTATGTGTGTATGTGCGGATTTGTTAACAAAATGTCCACATCGGTTACTCGGAGATGGCTGAACCGATTTTTACAAACTAAGATTCAAATGAAAGGTATAATATTCCCATAGGTTGCTATTGAATTTCATTTTCAACCGACATCTTGTTCCGAATTACGAGTTGAAGAGTATGGTTACAAAACGAAATTTGTTGATTTTTCCAAATCGGTTTCTCGGAATTTTCTGAACCGATTTTGACAAATTTAATTTTAAATGAAAGGTCCATCAGCTGCTGTTGAATTTTGTGTGGATCCGAGTTCTGGTTCCTGAATTACAGGGTGATACGTACGATCACGCAGCAAATCCCGATTCTAACGAATTCTGCGATGAGTGTAAAAAGGTGATTTTTTTTCCAAAATGTAAACACAACTGTTGAATTTGTAGATTTAGGTCCCCAACAGTCATTCAAAGTCTCTTTGGCCACACTGGCCACCATCGACGGATCCGGAAGCATCCAAAGTCAGAATAACGGTTATATTGGTTTCTCGAAAATGGCTAGATTTGCTCAACTTAGTCTCAAATGAAAGGTGTAGCGTCCCCAGAAACTGATATTAAATTCCATCTCCATCCGACTTCCAGCACCGGAGTTACGGGTTGTGGAGGTCGATCATATAGAAAACTCCGATTCAAACCGATACCGCGATGAATGCAAAAAGGTGCTCTTATATATACTTACCAAGTGTAATAAGAATGAAAGACATTTCCATAAAGTTATATTGTACGAACCAGCTATTAAATCATAGTTTGGAGAAATGAGAAAGGCACAATTGCACCTCTAGGTGGATTAAAACAGGTTTTTTTGCTTTGTTTCGCATTTTGGATGGCAAATAGATTCTGTGGAAGAGTCGAGGAAAAACATGGTTTAGCGGCCAGAGTTGCCAAGTGCAAATATGTATTTTAATACATAAATATCTGATTTTTACTTTTAAAGTCGTCTGCATCACTATCTATATGATTGACGATATTGCTTCAATACGTCGTCCCCAGGCTGATTTTTGTTTCTGAGTGCAAGGGAAGAAACATTTTAGCTCGCGAACAGCAGGACTAGTGGATCATCGAGGCTTGGTACTTATATTATATTGGAAAAACTGCGAGTGAATGTATACAGGGCCTGCGGATAGCGTGGGTAGTATGGGTAGTACTACTCACTCGAAAATAACCGAGTGGGTAATTACCCACTCGAAATTTTGGACATTTTCATAAATTTGAAATCTGCCACGTATGTATCTCGGGCACACATTTGAAAATATCGATGCACAACAACTTCATTTACACAAACACACTGCAAGTGATTTAATGTAAATGTAATGCAAGTGTGTGTATTGCGAAAATGAGACAAATCCCTATTCTATTACCCTCACCCTATGCTTACTACCCACACGTGTTAAAAGTGTAACGCCGGCCCTGAATGTATAAGTTTTCGTTTTACCACTTTCCTACATTTTTCTAATAGTGTAATGAGCCTATTTTCGCCCTGTGTTCCTCCAAATGGTGGCCGTTTCTTGAAGCGGCTTATGCCATCCTTGTTCGGCTGAATGGCTCGAATGGCGGTGCGATGGCTGGAGCATTCGATACACGATGTTTGTTTTTATATTGGTTCTTTGACGCGTGGCAGGGATGTTGATGGCAGTTTGTGCGTGTTCCATCGATTGTGGGCCGCGTAGTTGGTGAGATGATGCGGTATTGTTTTATTGTTTTTTTGGAGCAGGAGAAAGCCTGCTGGAGCTGAAATCCTTTCAATATCGCTCTCCAACAAGCATAAAACCTTCTCATCTTTTGCACCAACAGATTACAAAAATCCAAATGATACATATAAACGATTCACTATAACTAATACTACGAATACAATATTTACGCTTACAAACTAACACTGATAATATTATTGACATAAGAGGGTATTATGGAACAAACGCTTTACAACTTTTAGGGACAAGTGGAAATCAAGGACATTAGAACAACGATTGAATAGACGACACATACTAGCAAATGGTTCATTATACCCGTAATTGGTTCTGGCATAAGGTATTCTCAAAAATCTTCCCTAATAGTGCACCCATCTCGGGACTCTACCCGATTTTTATTTTATTTTTTGTCGTGACTAACGACTTACCTTTTAATATAGGGGCCCCTTTTCAAAATTTCGGAAGAAAAATGATGTAAGATTTTTAACGCTTATATCTTTTGTTGTACTGAATGGATTTAATCAATTTCTTCGGCATTTTGTCGAAAATATTTGTACCAATGTTGTATTAAATTTTGGAATATGTAGGATATTCATTATCAACGGAAAAATAGTGTTTTGAAAAATCTTTCGAAAACGACTCGGAAAAGCGAAAATTTTCAGCCCATCCCGCACAGAGCCGTCAATATGGTGCAGCAACCGAACAATAAAATAATGAAAAGTTTATATATAGGTCCACTACATGTTTCTTCCTATGATTATTCATATTGGGTTGCTTGACGAGAGCAGTTGGTGGGGGAAAACCGGCATATTAGTTTTGGTTATGCCATTAGAAGCCGGACGGAAAGGAAAGGCTCATGCACGCCACCAGAACGAGCGAGAAAGCGATAGTAGTGCATACTAGCGAAAGCGTTACGTACATTTTGAACCTTAATAACTTATCTTCTACTAAACGCCAATCTTGGTATATACAATTTGTTTAAATAGTTCAAAAACTACTTTAAATGAGAATCAACATTAATGATAAAACCTATAAATAGGGGTGTCGCAGCTTTTCTTAAAGCTAGACGTGTATAAAACGCAGTACATAACAGACGTGCGTGGTCGTGAGAAGCTGTATCGGACGACCAATCAAATCGGCTACCACCGGAGAGAAGAAAAACGTTGGTGGAGGTGGTGGCGGTGAGAAGGCAAAAAAGCCAAAAGCTAAGAAACGCAGTCACTGAAAAGGCGGTAGTAACTGCCACTAAAATGCCACCAAAACATCGAAGGCTGCAAAGCGTACTCATTCGGTGTGAGCTGCGAAAGGGGAAAGATCGTATGTATGTACGCAGTAAAAACAATCATCGGCAAGGTTTGAATTGTTTCAAAAGATTTTCGTCTTGTATCAACATAGTTATCTACAAACCGTCCTTATTAGGACGAATGCAAAATGGAAAAAGAATTTAATTAGAAAGCTTCTTTTATTAACTAGTATTAAGTTCGCGCTTGTTAATTCTGTACTTTTACCAGCGAATCATAAGAAAATGTTTTTCTAATCTACAAACCCGAAGGTTTTTGCAAATCTTTCCAAGAAAATCAGTGAATGTGGCAACTCTGCCACTAAGCGAAAGCTACACCAAAACGAAAGATAAAAATATTTTCATTTATCGCACAAAAGGATGGCTTTCCATCTGCATTGAAAAGTCAATAAATAGGAACGCCTTGATACAAAGCGTGCTCATTCGGTGTGAGCTGCGAAAGGGGAAAGATCATATGTATGTACGCAGTAAAAACAATCGTCGGCAAGGTTTGATTTGTTTCAAAAGATTCTCGTCTTGTATCAACATAGTTATCTACATCCCCTATCAACGCAGACGCCAACAATAAAAGTTCTTTTCAGAACCACCATAATTATTATAAAGAATAACTTGAAACATTCCCACATATTTCAGTGAGTATCATTCGATTTGAATTACACGTCAAACGAGTAGTCACGACACTCCGGTTATGTCCTAGACATTACCTACCCATCTTTTTTCTTTATTTTGATTATAGAGGTTTTAACCTTGAGGTCATTCGCCTCTTCGGGTTGGAAATGAAAAATTTCTAACTCTATGTGCAGGGTCGAGACTCGAACCCAGGAGCGCTGCCTACAAGGAAATCGATTTTCCAATTACGCTACGCCCACCCCTATCTATTATTATTATTTATTACGGCTCTTCGTATGCGTTATCCTGAATATTATTGACATAAGAGGGTATTATGGAACAAACGCTTTACAACTTTTCGGGACAAGTGGAAATCAAGGACATTAGAACAACGATTGAATAGACGACACATACTAGCAAATGGTTCATTATCCCCGTAATTGGTTCTGGCATAAGGTATTCTCAAAAATCTTCTCTAATAGTGCACCCATCTCGGGACTCTACCCGATTTTTATTTTATTTTTTGTCGTGACTAACGACTTACCTTTTAATATAGGGGCCCCTTTTCAAAATTGCGGAAGAAAAATGAGGTAAGATTTTGAACGCTTATATCTTTTGTTGTACTGAATGGATTTAATCAATTTCTTTGGCATTTTGTCGAAAATATTTGTACCAATGTTGTATTAAATTTTGGAATATGTAGGATATTCATTATCAACGGAAAAATAGTGTTTTGAAAAATCTTTCGAAAACGACTCGGAAAAGCGAAAATTTTCAGCCCATCCCGCACAGAGCCGTCAATATGGTGCAGCAACCGAACAATAAAATAATGAAAAGTTTATATATAGGTCCACTACATGTTTCTTCCTATGATTATTCATATTGGGTTGCTTGACGAGAGCAGTTGGTGGGGGAAAACCGGCATATTAGTTTTGGTTATGCCATTAGAAGCCGGACGGAAAGGAAAGGCTCATGCACGCCACCAGAACGAGCGAGAAAGCGATAGTAGTACATACTAGCGAAAGCGTTACGTACATTTTGAACCTTAATAACTTATCTTCTACTAAACGCCAATCTTATTTCATAAATCGGAAGGAAAACGTTCAACGCTTGCTACCGATACGTTGTTTGGTATATACAATTTGTTTAAATAGTTCAAAAACTACTTTAAATGAGAATCAACATTAATGATAAAACCTATAAATAGGGGTGTCGCAGCTTTTCTTAAAGCTAGACGTGTATAAGACGCAGTACATAACAGACGTGCGTGGTCGTGAGAAGCTGTATCGGACGACCAATCAAATCGGCTACCACCGGAGAGAAGAAAAACGTTGGTGGAGGTGGTGGCGGTGAGAAGGCAAAAAATCCAAAAGCTAAGAAACGCAGTCACTGAAAAGGCGGTAGTAACTGCCACTAAAATGCCACCAAAACATCGAAGGCTGCAAAGCGTGCTCATTCGGTGTGAGCTGCGAAAGGGGAAAGATCGTATGTATGTACGCAGTAAAAACAAACATCGGCAAGGTTTGAATTGTTTCAAAAGATTTTCGTCTTGTATCAACATAGTTATCTACAAACCGTCCTTATTAGGACGAATGCAAAATGGAAAAAGAATTTAATTAGAAAGCTTCTTTTATTAACTAGTATTAAGTTCGCGCTTGTTAATTCTGTACTTTTAACAGCGAATCATAAGAAAATGTTTTTCTAATCTACAAACAAATCTTTCCAAGAAAATCAGTGAATGTGGCAACTCTGCCACTAAGCGAAAGCTACACCAAAACGAAAGATAAAAATATTTTCATTTATCGCACAAAAGGATGGCTTTCCATCTGCATTGAAAAGTCAATAAATAGGAACGCCTTGATACAAAGCGTGCTCATTCGGTGTGAGCTGCGAAAGGGGAAAGATCATATGTATGTACGCAGTAAAAACAAACGTCGGCAAGGTTTGAATTGTTTCAAAGGATTCTCGTTTTGTATCAACATAGTTATCTACATCCCCTATCAACGCAGACGCCAACAATAAAAGTTCTTTTCAGAACCACCATAATTATTATAAAGAATAACTTGAAACATTCCCACATATTTCAGTGAGTATCATTCGATTTGAATTACACGTCAAACGAGTAGTCACGACACTCCGGTTATGTCCTAGACATTACCTACCCATCTTTTTTCTTTATTTTGATTATAGAGGTTTTAACCTTGAGGTCATTCGCCTCTTCGGGTTGGAAATGAAAAATTTCTAACTCTATGTGCAGGGTCGGGACTCGAACCCAGGAGCGCTGCCTACAAGGAAATCGATTTTCCAATTACGCTACGCCCACCCCTATCTATTTTATTATTTATTACGGCTCTTCGTATGCGTTATCCTGAACTGTATTAATTGTATAAATAGACCTTTCTCGTCAAAACTTTTTATATGCAGAACAGCTTCCGTTTTAATCGCTAATCGTATTCCGAATTGATATACTGTCACGTTAATTTGGTGTCTCTAACTATTGAAAAAATCAAAAATTCTTCGAACTGCCCATTTTACTCTGTATTCCCCTGTCCTATTTTACCTCGATTCTCCATACTTTTTCACCATTTGGATGAACTTCGAGTGGGGAATATGAAATGAAGTTACGGCGGGTAGCCTATAACAAAGTTCCAGTAGCCTACCGCTCGCCGGCATCTATTTTAATCTGGATATTCGCCGTTTCGTTTACTGGGTATGAACTCCAAGAGTTCATTCTAATTTGTCAGAAACATTGTTTTGACGTAGATGAACCCCAAAAAAAATGTTGCAGAATATACCGATTTATCGATATTTAAACCGATTTTTAATTTCAATACCAATAAAGTTACTAAAAATACCGATTTCTTTTTTCTTACCAAAAAATAGCGATTTCCATATAATAAGATCAATTAAAATTACGTATGGGCCTTTTTAGAAAATGTCTTCACCTTTACACATCAAACCATCCGGAAATTGATTCAGCAATCTGCCAGGTTACTATCAAAATTTCAAATGAAGCTCAACAACCGATTACGAAATCAAATGAGCTCGGTAGGTTTGATTACATAACATTAGAATGATCTATAATTTAAAACCAATAATTTGCAGATAACTTTTAGTTAGCATACATCTTCACACCGATAAATACCTATTTTTATTTAGAACTATACCGATATTAGATTTGTTCCAGCACCAGTAGAAAGTGGAAGTACTCCGGAGCAAACAGAGAGAAAATCGTTCCTATGTTCTCTTCTCTATTTTCTTCTTCCGTTAGCAAACCGGAGTAAAAAGCAAGTATTTTTTGCTTCTGTTTGCTCCGGAGCAACTTCTGTGTACTAGAACAAACCTATTATACAAAACCATCTGACAACGCTGCTCTAAAGTGAAAAGCAGCCCCCTGTCAAGGACGACGTCTCTGTAAAGCCAGCATCACTGCCATGAAAATCAAAACATTAATTTTGAATTGAATGATTAAAAGCTGTAATTAGTTACTAAATGTTGTTTTTCCGAATAATATGGTGTTAAATCATCCCACAAGATGCAAAATGTCGTGTGGAATGCTTGAATATTGTGTATAGTGCCGAACAAAATTCTTTGTTTGGGGCTTTATAGCTATAACGACCCATATATGTAGGTCGCTGTCAAACTCCATATGATGGTATAGAGTTGCCAGGGGGCTGGTGAAAAGTGCTGTTCAAACATCGATGACATCTTTTTTGTTTTTTTTCTGTTTTCTCTACCTATCTTATGTGTATTTCATCCTGCCAAGGAATTCAAAAATATCAGCTGTCTCCCGTTTCCAGAGAGTTCGCCGACCAGTTTTGCTTTCAAACTGGAAAAAAAGAAAAAACTACAGTTTAACTTCACCAGGCACAATCACCAGAATGAGATGCAGGAAAATATTAACCCAGAATGGTTTCATTTTACCGTCCAGTATGAAAAACATTTCAAAAATGATAATCGTGTATGCCCAAAAGGTTTTGTGTGGATCTGCAAATTCGGTTTTTGTAGAATAATTCGACCAAGGGCTATGATATAGCAGCGGTGGAGAGTAAGTCCAATCATACGGCCACCCCGGGAGCAGATGTGCGCTGGCGAATGTTCTCAGCAACCTGGAGGAGGAAGTTCAGCGCGGAAGAAATGTTACCAGACTTCGCCGATCTGGACTTTTTTGATAATCTCATAGAGATTGGGTATACAGATGGGCGGTTAAAGTTCTGGTAGGGAACGATTGGTAACTTTAATTTATTTATTTATTTATTTATTTATTTATTGTCGTCAAACAAGAGTAGACCGTTTTGTTACAACGATAAAATATAGTATACACTTAAAACATAAAATACTAATAACTAAACTAAACACTATCTGGTTTACATAGCACTACTTTAGGATGTTCTTTATAAGCGAATAGAATTGAAATATTTTTTTAATTTGCTTTTTGTCATTGTTAAGTCAATAGCTTCGCAGTGCTTGTTGTAAGTTGCCATCATCTGATTTAATGGTCCAAACTTGGCATAATTTGTACGATAATTGTTTGTTATAAATGTTATAAATGTTATAAGGTGAATTGTTTGGAGTCATTTGTTTTTATTACAACTATTGACGGACGTTTCATTGCAGGGTATATATGAAGCTGAAAACACCCACAACAATGGGGTAACTAACATAAAGCTCGCCGGTGACAAAGTGATAGTCGCACGGTTGAGTGAACGAATCGATTTTCTTAGACTGGAAACGGAATAGTAGCACGTCTGTAATAACATACGTACATGGAACTATTGAGAACCAGAGCTACAGGTCCAAAGCCCTGGTAAAGGAAGATGGTTGTGATGATCCGGGCCGAGATCACCACGTAAAGCAAGGTAGGGCATAACCCCAATTCCAAGGCGTGAAGCGACCCGTGCCGAGGGATGAGTGATCGAGGGGGTGAAAAAGATGCTCGATCGTTAACGGAACCTGTGGGGTACCTGGGCAACCCCCACAGTAAGCGTCCCTTACCACGCTAATGCGGAGCTCTGGCGTGGCGGACATATATTTCTCGCGCTACTCGTGGGACTATACATGGAGATAAACAAAAATAAAAACAAACAGACGGAGGTGCCAAACCCCTTCGCTAGAGGTGGTTTGGCGAGGTCTCCCCCCCGTGGGGAGAGTAGTGGAGCGATGAGTGCTGCATCCGAAAGCACCAGTGACCCCCCAGCGGCGGTAGCCAATAACCCTACCAATGCATCGGAGGGGCTAATATCTGCGATGCGCAAAGTAACGAAGCAACTCGATTCTATAATCGACTTCGCTAGCGGAAAGCAGAATATAGCCAAGGAGTTGAAGTTGAGCCTCCTGGAGCTCCGGAAAGCTGTTCGTGTCGCAAGACAGGAACAGCAGGCATATGTTGAGAGGGTGGAATGTCGGGAGAGGCCCGACAGAGAAACTCAGACAGTGGCCTCCAATAGGGAGGAAAGAGAGAAGGTCGATAGAGGTTCACAGACAGTGGCCTTTACCTTCTACGGAGCAGCCACGTCGATCGGAGCAGCGACCGAGTTCCCCTCGAAGGGAAAAGGAAAGGGCAATCGCAAGACGGCATCGAATGCGAAGCGCCCTAGGAAGTCGCCAGGCGAGGGTGCCAAAACCGACACCACTCGGCGTGCAACCGTCAAGGTCAAACGCCGCCTGGGTGAGGTAAGCGAGGGCGAGAGTGACCTCGCTGTGGAGAGCGATGGTACCAGCAACCCGGCACGACCGGGGCAGGGGGGCCCAAACCCCTGGACGCTGGTCACCAAGAAAAAGCCGGCACCGAAACCGTAGGTACCGCGGCCTGCGAGGAAGGCCAAGGACAGAGGCGAAGCCTTGTGGTTAAAAACCGACAAGGACAAATACGCCGATGTCCTTAAATCAATGAAGGCGGCCGAAAGTTTCTCGGCCCTTGGGCAAGATGTGCGTAGCGTAAGACGCACCAACACGGGAGAGATGCTCCTGGTGCTGAAGCGAGGCGCACAATCAAGTGCAGTATATAAGGCCTTGGCCCAAGAGGTCCTTGGTGTGGGCGCCCAAATCAGGTCGCTAGGTGCGGAAACAACTCTCCAGTGCAAGCACTTGGACGAGTTCACGACCGCAGAAGACGTCGTCGCAGCCGTCAAGGAGCACTGCGGCGTCACAATCGAGCGGGCCTCTGTGCGATTGAGAGACGGACCCTCTGGCACCCAAGTAGCCTACCTCAGGCTACTGAATGCGGATGCCAAAAAGGTAACCGAGAAAGGAAAGCTGAAGATCGGCTGGTCGGTATGCCCTATTAGTATACCCCAGCCGCCTTCAGTGGATAGGTGCTATCGGTGCCTCGAATCCGGCCATAAAGCATACGAATGCAAAGGCATAGATAGGAGCAAGCTATGTCGTCGCTGCGGCGAGGAGGGACATAAAGAGCGGGGGTGCACTAAGGCATATAAGTGCCTTATCTGCACCGCTAAGAAGCAAGCCCATAAACATGCTATGGGCGGACCTTCGTGTCCCTTCGGCGAGTTAAATAAGAAGAAGCCGTGAGAGTCACACAGCTAAATCTTAACCATTGTGCAGCAGCCCAACAGCTGCTGTGGCAGTCGGTCTCGGAGTCGAGGACAGATGTCGCCCTCTTATCAGACCCGTACAGCATCCCTGCCGGCAACGGCAATTGGGTGTCGGACGGGTCTGGAATGGTGGCAATCTGTACAACGGGAAGGTTCCCGGTTCAAGAGGTAATACACCCCTCCGCCGAGGGTGTGGCGATTGCCAAGATCAATGGTGTGTTCTATTGCAGCTGCTACGCCCCACCAAGGTGGCCAATAGAACAGTTCTACCAGATGATCGACAGGCTCTCGTCGGACCTCGTGGGCCGGAAACCGGTAGTAATAGCGGGAGACTTTAACGCTTGGGCAGTGGAGTGGGGTAGCCGCTGTACAAATAGCAGGGGTCAAGCGCTAATGGAAGCGCTTGCGAAACTCGATACTGTGCTAGCTAATGATGGCTCCGCTAGTACATTCCGTAGAAACGGAGTGGAGGCGTGGATTGATTTGACTTTTGCCAGCCCGAGTCTGGCTCCAGGCATGGAATGGAGGGTAGATGAAGGCTACACCCATAGCGATCATTTAGCAATCCGCTTTAAGATCAACTATGGTGTGCAGCATCCGAGGGCGGGAGACCCCTGTCAGGTACGCGGGTGGAAGTCCAATCACTTCGACAGCGAAGCTTTCACCGCGGCCCTGGGACTGGAGGCCAACACCGACAGTCTAAGCGGGGATGCGCTGGTAGCTGTTCTATCACGCGCGTGCGACGCCACTATGCCGAGAAAAACACTGCCAAGAAACGGTTGATGCCCGGTATACTGGTGGAGTGCCGAGATTGCAGCTCTACGGTCAGCCTGTCTCAGAGCTAGACGTAGGATGCAAAGAGCTCGCACCGAGGATGCAAGAGAGAACCGCCGTGAAGTGTTTCGAGCTGCGAAATTGGCCCTTAACAAGGCTATTAAGAGCAGCAAGAGAGCGTGTTTCGACAACCTGTGCGAGAGTGCCAACGCGAATCCGTGGGGTGACGCCTACCGGATTGTGATGGCCAAGACCAAAGGGGGCTCCTCACCCCCAGAACGGTCTCCGGACCGGTTGGCAACGATTATCGAAGTACTCTTCCCGTCTCGAGCCACAAGCCCCTGGCCATCTGCACTACGAGACAGTGCGGGCACGGTCGAAATGGTGGCTCCAGTGACGAATGAAGAACTACTCGCAGTGGCTAAATCCCTAGCAATGAACAAAGCTCCAGGGCCGGATGGAGTTCCAAACAACGCTCAAGGCAGCGATCATAGCGAACCCGAACATGTTCAGGCTAGCTATGCAGAGATGCCTTGACGAGTGCCGTTTCCCCGATAGATGGAAAAGGCAGAAACTGGTGCTGTTGCCGAAGCCTGGGAAGCCGCCAGGCGACCCATCGGCGTACAGACCAATCTGTCTGATAGACACGACTGGCAAACTGCTTGAGAGGATCATCCTCAACAGGCTCACCCCGTACGCGGAAGGTACGGACGGTCTGTCAAGCAACCAGTTTGGCTTTAGGAAGGGTAAGTCCACAGTGGACGCTCTCAACTCAGTGATAAATACTGCCGAGATAGCGATCCAACGAAAAAGGCGAGGTATTCGATACTGTGCGTTAGTGACACTTGACGTGAAGAACGCATTCAACAGCGCAAGCTGGGATGCCATCGCGCTCTCGTTACACCGGCTTAGCCTACCGGTGGGTCTGTACCGGATCCTGGAAAGTTACTTCCAAAACCGCGTACTGCTATACGAGACCGATGCCGGTCAGAAAAGGGTTCCGATTACCGCCGGAGTCCCGCAGGGCTCGATCCTAGGCCCGGTGCTATGGAACCTCATGTATGACGGGGTTCTGAGACTGAAGTTCCCCCCTGGGGTCAAGATCGTCGGCTTTGCCGACGGCGTAACCTTGGAGGTCTACGGGGAGTCAATTCCTGAGGTAGAACTAACCGCAGAACACGCGATTAGCACGGTGGAGGAATGGATGAGCGCGAGAGGCCTGGAGCTCGCTCATCATAAGACGGAGGTAGTTATCGTCAACAACCGCAAGTCGGCACAACATGCAGTTATCCATGTGGGAGAAGTCGCGATCACTTCACAGCGAAGTCTGAAGTCTCTCGGAGTCATTATAGACGACAAGCTGACCTTCGGCAGCCATGTCGACTATACGTGCAAGAGAGCGTCGACTGCTGTTGCGGCACTATCGAGAATGATGTCCAACAGCTCAAAGGTGTGCGCCAGTAGACGTAGGTTACTGGCAGGCGTTGCCGTATCTATCCTCAGGTACGGCGGCCCGTCATGGTCAAGAGCACTGAGGGTAACCAGTTACCTACAGAAACTGGAGAGCACCTACCGCGTGATGTGCCTCAGAGTGATATCTGCCTACCGCACGGTATCACACGATGCATCCTGCGTGATAGCGAGCATGATGCCAGTCGGGCTGGTCATTCGGGAAGATGAGGAGTGCTTTGAGCTACGTGGAAATAGGGGAGCCCGCGAGCGCACCAGGGTGACCTCGGTCGCCAGATGGCAGCGTGAGTGGGACAACTCCTCGAAAGGTAGGTGGACCTACCGGCTGACACCTAGCATATCGAGCTGGGTGGGAAGACCCCATGGGGAAGTTCACTTCCACCTGACACAATTCCTGTCAGGCCATGGCTGTTTCCGTCAGTACCTCCACAGGTTCGGGCACGCGGAGGTCCCAGTCTGCCCGGACTGCCCAGGTGTAGATGAAACTGCCGAACACATACTGTTCGTATGTCATCGGTTCGACGTCGAAAGAAGAGCAATGCTTGACGTCTGTGGCTGGGACACAACCCCGGATACCCTTATTCAGCGGATGTGTCAAACGGTGGAGAAGTGGAACGCAGTCTCGGCTGCTACCATCCAGATTGCCAGTAGGCTACAGGTAATTTGGCGAACCGAGCAACAGACGACGGGCACGGCTAACTAGTGATTGGTTAGCTGGAGCGAAAAAGGCCAAGCGCAAAATAAGAGAGTGAATGGTCTGTTCATGCCGAGGCAGGTTGGCGCAGCGAATGGCAACCGCGTAAGGGGTAAACCCAGCCACCCCGAAGCAAGACAGAAGAGTGAGTGTATAGGCGTATAAGTGGACTGCCTCATGCCAAGACGGGAGGGTCGTAGCGTAGTATGTTGGAACTAAGCTATCGATGCCTCATGGCGTGGCAGAGGAGTGAAAGGGTGAGCATCCAAGTCAGTCTCACATTGCATGTTAAGGGTGAGCATAAAAGTCAGCCTCACAGGTTGGGAGAGGCTAGCACAAAAGTCAGCCTAGCAAGGAATGAAAAAGGTGAGCACAAAAGTCAGCCTCGCATGGTATGTCAGAAGTGGGGCCTAAGAAAAATGTCCCACATGGGATGCCAGAGGGAGTGACAAAGGTACAATAGAGTGGCATGATTGAGAGTGAATCAGGTGATAGGGTGAGCACCCAAGTCAGCCTCACATGGTATGGGTAGGGCGAGCACAAAAGTAAGCCTAGCAAGAAATGAGTAAGGTGAGCACACAAGTCAGCCTCGCATGGAACGTAAAAGGTGAGCACAAAAGTCAGCCTCATGTGGGAGTGTTTGAGAGTGAATCAAAGTGCGATTGAGAGAGCACCCAAGTAAGCCTCATACAGGATGTATGAACGCGTGAGTGAGAGTGAATGAGTACATTTAGTACAGCCATCCCCCCAGAAGTAATACCGAGAGGTAGTTCCTGGGAGGAATGATGGCGGAGCCCAATGGAGTTTAGTCGGTATTAATGGCTGGTCACCATTCGAGTCCGACACGCCCCCAGTGCACCCCGTGCGGTAGATTGGACCCTACCAATAGCACGTGTACTGGGCTAGGACATAAAGGTTTTCTCCATTGTAAAAAAAAAAAGACTTGAAACGTACACGTAAGGTTATCAGATCGATTGGGGATTTACGGATGCATATGGGCGAAGTAAGTTCTATGTTTCAAGCAATTTTTTAAGCTCACCTAGGGCGCTGACAGATTTTACTTGTTCTTTTAAAATACTGTATATTCTAAGTCATTTAATTTTCAGTCTGTAATGAGTATGTCATCAAGTGCCTTAATTCTTATTCTTTTTTAGTTCACGTACGCACCGGTTCGGCAAGAAGCATTAGTTTATTTCGCCGGCTCAAATCCGTCCACAGCGTTGCCAGCTCAACATCACGCATCCGAGGAGGAGCTTCGATGTATCCTGGAATTTCACCAGCAGGGTCACCGGTGACATGTTTGGAAGTGGCGGGCGGTACAGTCATTACTGGCAGCCAGGGCCACACTGTTGAAATGTTTCGGCTCCATAGCCACCTATTGCAGTTCACCCTAAACGGTCATTGCGGTGCTATCACATGTATTTTTATAGACCAGTGGCAGGCCGAGATGGGCGCATCTGGTTGCCAGGATGGTGTGCTATGTGTGTGGGACTTGATACGGTGTATGTCAGCCAAATTTACGATATGGCCTAAATCTACATAATTAAATTGATTGGTTATTTATAGGTGCCTGTATGTACTAAATTGAAGCCCATGACGACTCAATCGTCGCACTTGCCTGTTCCCCGAGTTACGCAATATCGCTCGGACTGAACGAACGAATACGGTTCTGGGATAGATTTCAGGGTCAACCGCTCAACACCATGACCGTCAGTCATGCATATTCATCGCTTGTGATGCTGACGCCGTCCCTTCTCGTGACTGGAAAGCCAGCCCGAATAGAAATGCACAACAGTATTACAACATTTTTTTATTGTTATATTACAACGAAAAACAATCTTATTCTGGAAAATGTACAATGGAAATATAATCGCATTTGTTGTTTCTACATCCAATTTCATTGTTGTTACGTATTGCTTTCGTAACGTTCTTATTGTGGTAGTGGGGCCACACTGTACTCACCAGCTATTAGGGTCGTTTCACGGTTGTCTCCTGGAGAAATTCACACTGGGCGGACTTTTCTTCCCACACTATGGTCACTGAGCGAATCGTAATATCAAGCGGAAACAAGTACCAAAAAGGACTACACTATAAACAAAATGAACGACACAGCTTGAATATTCAGACCATACACTTTTTATTTATTAACACTATTTTTTTTATATCGGAGCCAGAAGGGCTATTGAAAACAGTCAAATTAGTTTTACTTGCGCTTTTATTTGATGAAATTCTCTTCTTGGTACAACGTTGCGGCCGTGATGACGTTGGTCGACTTGCTGCTGGCTGGATGCGGGGCGGGCTTCGATATTGATGCAGGAACTGACGGACGATGGCGACGGGGGACTCCAGACGAAGCAGCAACTCGGCCTATTTGTATCGGAGGCCTGCGTTTCACTATTGGGCCCGGAGAGTGGTACAATGCGCACTTTATCTTCAACACGAGTGTCTAACACAAAGTCGAGTGGGATTTACAACGTTTTCGGTCTAGTAGAGCCTACCCTCCAGTAACTTGGGTACTGGCATCTACAATGGCGTAAATGACTTGCCAATCACAGACCGTTCTTGCACTCGCGTCGTACTAGTACGTTCACTACACGGAAACCGGTAACCACACTGATCCCACTCGACTGACCGGACAGAACCCTAACGTTCGTGTGGTGGTTCTGAACGGCGAAAACAAGATCCCACGGATCTGCTTATCACTGCACTTTTTTACGTTGGAAACGCGCGGTCACTTAGTAACGGTGACAATCGTTGCTGCTGGTCTTCACTCCTCCGGGCCGATGAACTATTAGAGCCTGCATTCCTTTTTCGCGGTAGATTTTATCCTTGCCCTGTCCGTTTTCCAAAATATACCCACCGCGCCTCCTCGCATCCCACCCCGCATTTGATGACGGTGATGATGAGATGACAGGACGATGACGGTTGACATTTACAAAAATTTTATCGTTTTGGTTGGTGTCACGAAATATTTTTAGTACAAAAGCTATCAAGAATATTTAATGTGCGGTACTTGTTTCCTTGATTATTTTTTTAAATATTGAACAATTATAACAAAAAAATATAATAACAAAATGAATAATAAATAAACAAGCAAAATAAATAACAAATATAAATAAATATATAAATAAATAAATAAATAAATAAATCTCTGAACAAATAAATAACGAAACCTACATTTGACACCAACCTGGGCTATTAAGCAGAACTTAAACGCGACTCAAACATGCAAGCACGGAGTAGTAACGGTTTAACGTTTAAATTCTACTTAGACATTTACGAACAAAAATTTTAAAGTATAAACAAAGAACAGGCGTCGTCAAATACACGAGATAGACCGTACACTGTTATTTATTTATACGACAAAAAATAACAATATTTACAAATATATACAAGCTGGGCTCAGTGACCAAAGCGACGATATTGTGACCTAAAAAATCACAGGTCACAATTTTCCCCGACTCGGGTAAAAAAAAATTAAAGGGTTGTGTACAGGACACGACCACGGTGACATTAAAAATGTAGCTTTTTTCAAGAGCGTGCAAATGAATTTTATCTATCACACATATCGACTCACGTTCTTGCTCACTCGCCTGTTTTCATATGTTACAATTTGCTATATTCCCTCCCCATCAAAACATAATTTATTGAAGGTTTTTCAACGGTAAACTATTAATTAATCAAGTATCTCACTAGGTGATTGGTATTATTTGGCTGATCCATCTAGTAAAAATAGGCTGGCCTGTCCAGAAAATATATTCAAAAGAAAAGTTCCATATTGAGAGCTGTGATGAGGAAGCCCACGCCCGCCAACGGAAATATACAGATTCTCTATGAAATATGAAATTTCATTTTCCATTTAAATTTTCAATAATGTACTAATGAACATAAGTAAACAATCTTAAGTTTAAGTATTTCTTGATCGATTAGTGGTGGAAAAAATGAAATTATTTGATAAATTACATTGTTATGCAACGTTCGCACTACCAGTTAAAACGGGTTTTTATGCTATCTTGGTGACATTTTTCTTGTTGCTAATTATTAAAACGTGTTATAACTCTGTAGTGTAAACATTGTATTATTAAACCAATTCTTCAGCGTTTTATGTTATATAGGTGTTTTATGTGGTAATAGGACTGACATAATTATATCTTCAGTACAGCGGTTTGTTTCATAATTTAAAACAGATTTATTTTAAAATTTAAATTAGTATACCCAACCGTTCTATTTTTTGTATACTTTAATACGCAATTAGAACTGTGTTTTAAATACATAGGGTAGGACAGATATCCTGACTGGATAAACTGGGAAAACAATTTTAAGTCCAGTAACGCTTAAGACATGGCTTGAATTTGAATCGAAAAGAACACCCGCTTCAACTGCTGCTGGGACGGTAAGTTCTGTTTTAAAATTTTCCGTTGTGTGCAGTACGAAACAAAAGTGTTTGAAATTAGAAAACAAAACAGTTCTGCTGGGAATGTGATTGTTTCCGATGCAATTACACTCAGATTTTTCACGCAGGGGATACAGGCCGTGTAAATGAAAACCGCGTAAATTTAAAAAAAAAAACGCGTTAATGAAAACCACATAAATTTCAAAATCCGCGTAAAGAAACCTGAGTGTACTCTCCTATATAAAATACTACGCTGCTGAACAGTGCAATAACTACAGAAGCACGTTGTCAGATGCCTTATTGATAAAAAACATATAACCGAAATATGAAACATGAAAACCAATAGGCTCTTTACCCTACGCAGCTACAAAGCGCCGTAAACATGGATTAACAAGTTACAACGCACACGCATGCATAAAAATAAATATAGGGTGATGTGCCTATTATGGCAGTAGAGCCTATTGTGACCCTATTTCGTACCCCTTGGTTTCGAATCAAGCATATGAGATAATGACACTATCGATTTGGCTAAAGCAGGTGAGAAAAAATAAGCTCAAGTTATATTCTTTATTTGTTGGGCACATATGTATTTAGAACTATCCTCTAAATCCAACTTTTAATTAAAACAAAATCACCTTATTGAAATATCTACTATTCCACCTCACTCACGTAGTGGACCGAAACTGGATGCAACGGCGCTTAGCAAAATAAACACTTACGAGCCAGCATTTACCGCCTCATATCTCGTTATTCCAGCACAAATATACTAAACATTGCACTGATACATACCTTTATTTTAGCTGGAGAAGCTTTTTACGATAATTTCACTTTAAAATCACTCGTCAAACACTAGAATAGGCCTAGTGTTATAATAGGATAAAACTAAATACGGGGGTTCCTATTATTGGCATGTTTTGCTGATACACTACCACAATCAAAACCAACTTTTTGTATCCATCATACAGAAAAGAATCACCAGTGCGGCCAAACCAAAACATGAACTTGTAAATATAATGTAATGCAATTTCAGGTATAAGTAATCAATTACTTCAAGTTATTCAACTAATTGTTGATTGCAGATATTTTATTTTCATCTGCACATACAATTCGGATCGGGAGAAAGCAATGTGATGTGAAACTTGTCATTCCAGTTGCTAACCTTCGAATGGTTTTTTTCTGCGTGCGCAATTCTGGGCGCTCTTCTACTAACAGCTGATGAGTTTCATTGATGTGCGTGATGTTTACGTTTGTTTTGATCGGCTGAAAAAAGCAGAATGATTCGTTTTACAAATCACACGTTGGCGTCCATGATCTGGATACCTAGTTAGAATCGACGCAAATGGAATATGAGGCATTGCGTTTCAACTAGATTGTTTTTCGATGAGGTGGAAATTGGCACACCCATGAGGCGATAATTGGATCGTTGAGGTGGGAATAGATGCACAGAATGGAACATTTATTTTCATTTATGCTGAAAATTGAGGCAATTCTGCTAAATAAGCATTATATAGATGTTTAAGAAACAGTACACTGATACTTTATGCTGAGAAAGGTTATAGATAATATGGCTTCTTTTAAAATTGTTCAAAAAAGAGTGCGACCCTCTCCCTAATGGTGCCAAAATAGGCTCATCACCCTATTTTTTTTTCAAATGCAACACTCTTAAGCAGCACACTCCGTATTGAATTAAATCCAAACCACCCCGCCCACCCACTTTGCAAATCATTCTGTGACACCGTGCTGGTACCCGAAAAATCCGCACACGGCCACCGCTGCCGAAAATACATAGCGTCTACCGCTTATTGTAGTGCCCAGACGCTGCAGTCATGATCTTACCCGTTCGACATAAGAACAAAAACTGATTCAAACGGGT
The DNA here is from genome assembly GCF_030247195.1 of Topomyia yanbarensis. NCBI lineage: Eukaryota > Metazoa > Arthropoda > Insecta > Diptera > Culicidae > Topomyia > Topomyia yanbarensis. Next base: position 258,329,699 of record NC_080671.1, on the reverse strand, counting down.
ACGCGTCACCTCTATTTATAAACTAAACGTATATGGTTTAGTCACTTAGGTGCGAGTGTGTGCAAATGCCAACGTCACCGATAATCGATAGCGCTTATTGCATCGCCCGGAGACGATGTTGCTCATATGGGATAAGAGCAACAACTGATTTAAACGGACATGCGTTGCTTCTATTTATGACTTTTCGTGTTTCATTGAGCAACTAAGCTACCCTCTCTTGACGGCTGTGTTTGAGAAATCTGCCTCACGAATGGTAATTTTCCCGTTTTTCGTGAACTTTTTTATTTTACCAATTTCCAAAAGTCTACTTTTATTGGGGAGATATTAAATTATTACCAATATTTAAGTTAGGTGTTTCTGAATCGGTTGGTGTATGAATGATTAAAATCCATCTAGTAATATCGGAGTTATAAGCGTGCAAACCTTACATAGTTTCGTTACATGGGAGATAGTTTAGATTTTAGAATGATACCTAGCCCCAGATAGTGGAGTAAGAAGACATTTTTAATGTCAAAAAACCCAAATGGTTTTTTTTCTCGAATGAATGCCGACTTCAAACGCGACTACTTCTTCCCGAGTGCCAGTTTTAATTCCGTGGAATGATTTTTCCAAAGGCCAGAGGAATCTGTCCCACGAAATTACGTGACTCTGAGGAAGTGAGCCTGTCCGTTTTTAGTCTCGCGCACTCACCGATGTATCTGTCACAATCAGGAACGATTCAATCCATCCATCAATCCCAAAACAACTGTGAAAGTTTCACTGTCGAAATTGCCTATAATGCGTCAGAATAAAAGCCGTTGCTGCATTTGCTGAGTAGAATTATTGATCGGATACGCTTCAAATGGCGGAAAATTACCAGAAAGAAATCAGACGGAATTTGACATTTCTTTCTGCTACCATTACCGTCACAAGGGCTATCCTTGGACGAATCATCTAACACTACCGCTTACATACCGCACACACTCACTCAGAATTCAATTTGCTAGCCTTTCATTCCTCTTCATTTACACTCACATTCATGCCATAAATAACACTAAACACTAACTTTTAATTATGCTAGGGGCCCCTAAATTTAAATTTGTGCTTTACCGGACTCTTTTTCAAGAGTCGGAAAGACTATTACTTTTGTGAAATGGTTAACTCATTGCAAACTTCTTTTACTCTATCGACACGCGGGAGAAAACTAGATGAAGTTACGCAGAATTAACCCATTCACGCGTAGAGTGTAAAGTCGACTTAAAACTGGCGGCGGGCAAATGTAACCCCGTCGTAACCCAGCACAACCCTGTCGTCAGGTTGTCTATTATCCGATCTGTCACAGCTACTCATACTCAGCTGACTAATGTTGATTGTTTATGTAGTGATGGAAAATAGGATGATTCGTGAGGTTGGTAAGTATTTTTGTTGCTAATTATGTTTTTTTTTTTTGATTTTAGATATAATGTCGAAGTTTGCACCGTTTTTTGAGATCGGTGGAGGATTCAGGAGGACGGAGAGTTGGCTGACACTGTGCTGTGCAGCTGCGAGTGTTTTTTGTGTGTTTATTTTATTTGTTTTTGTTTTGTAAATAAAGTGTAATCGATGGTGCTTTTTTATAATTCATTCCGCGGTGGAGCGGAGAACTAGCTAACCGGGTTTCAAATGCACAGCTGGTCAAATACCCAAACTTTTGCCGTTCAAATCCTCCAGCTCATAGGAAGACGATCCGATTTTCGCCTTGACACGACATGGAAGGAATTGTTGGCCGTATTTGGCATTATAGTTCTGTGCTGCACTAGACGGTTTCATGTTTCTGCGGTATATCAGCTGTCCCTCTACGAAAGCTTGTGCAAACTTGCGGTGCCGTAAATTATAGCGCTGTTGGGAAGCGTTGTGAGCTTTCGCCAGATTTTTGCGGACAAGGTCGTAGATTCGCTCAAACATTTTCGATCGTCGTTCTTCCATCTCTTCCGAAGTCAGCTTTACATCGAGACGGGTGAGTAAATGATCGGTGCCAACTTCAGAGTACTCGTGACCGTGATTAATGAAGTATGGTGTGAATCCAGTCGACGAGTGAACACTGGTATTCAAAACCATCTCGATCTCCGACACACGAGTGTCCCAAAGGCGTTGGTCCTCCCTCACGTATGTCCTGATAGCAGCATTGATAGTTCGGTTGACTCTTTCGACCGGGTTTGCCTGTGAGTGATATCGTGAGTTGAGCCAGTGGGCAACTTTGAAACGATCCAACAGCTCCTTGAACTCTTTGGAAATGAAACTGCTTCCGTTGTCAGTGATTATCACTTCAGGAACCGAGTTTCTCAGGAACCATTGGTCTTTCAAAATCGCACACATGGGGGCACTACTGACATTCCTCACAGGCTGAACCATTACCCATTTCGAAAAGTAGTCACGAACTACCAAAATGTGCTGACTACCGCGACGAGTGCGGGGGAGAGGGCCAATGAAATCCGCTGATACGATCTGCCAAGGGCGGGTGGCAATTTTCATGTTTCCCATGGCAGGTGCAACAGGGACGGAAGAAGCTTTGACTTCCTTGCACATTCCACACTGTTGAACGTACCGCCGTATTTCAACTGCCATCTTAGGCCAGTAGAATCTTTGACGGATCCGTGCAAGGGTTTTGTCGTAACCTGGATGAAAGCAATCGTCGTGGTACTGTCGAAGAATATTTGGAACTTCGGTGGGCGGGGGAATCATTTTCCACTCGAAGCGAGTATCACAGGGATTATCGTTCACGGTGATAAACTTAGAGAGTTTACCATCGTCGATCTTGAAGTCTACAAAATCATCGGGCCGGCGGGCCACTTTGTCGGACATTGACGCGTACCACGACGATTCTTGAACAGCTGCGATGCTTCGCGAGAGGGTGTCCGGAACCACGTTCTCCTTGCCCTTGCGATGCTTGACGGTCATATCGAATTGCTGCAGATTCAACGCCCATCGGCTGCATCGTGACCCGACCTTCCATTTTGTACTGAGTATATGGGTCAGCGCGGAAGAATCGGTTATTAGGGTGAAGTGGTAACCCTCAATATACCCACGGAATGCATCGATGGCGAGAATGGCTGCAAGCGCTTCCTTTTCTGCGGCATGGTAGTTCTTCTGGGGCGTTGTCAGTTTATGGGAGTAGAATGAAATGACCCGCTCTACCCCATCCTGTTCTTGTGTGAGAACCCCAGCTACCGCCACGTCACTAGCATCCGTTTGGATACAGAACTCCTTGCTGAAATCAGGACTGCCCAAGACTGGTGAAGATATCAGCCGCTCTTTGATTTCGCAAAATGCCTGTTCGGCGTCATCGTTCCAACGGATGGTTTTCGTTTTGCTTTGCAGAAGGTTTGTGAGTGCAGCGGTCACCCCGCTAAAGTCTAAGATGAAGCGCCGATAGTAATTCGCCATTCCTAGGAATCTCCTTAGTTTTGTTACGATATTGGGCCGTTCGTATTCGACAATAGGACGAACTTTTTCCGGGTTGGCTCGAAGACCGTCTGTATTAAGGAGATATCCCAGGAAGGGAATCTCAGACACTCCAAACTTAGACTTTTCGAGGTTTATGCTTAGGTTTGCTTCCCTTAAGCGACGTGCAATCTCCACTAGAAGGCGTTCATGGTGTTCGAATGTCTCCGTCACCACAACAATGTCGTCGAGATAGACGAAGACGTACGGTTCAAGCATCCCGTGGCCCAGGACATTGTCCATCAGTCGTACTAACGTAGCAGGACTGTTGATCAACCCAAAAGGCATCCGTGTGCACTGGAATAGCCCTTTGCCCTGTACACAAAAGGCCGTGTACTTCCGCGATTCTTGGTCCAATGGAACCTGGAGAAATGCTTCAGACAGGTCTATCGTGGACAGGTATTTAGCCTTGGGAAGTTGACCTAAAATTCGACCGGGATGAGGCAACGGATAAGCATCCCGAACAGTCCGCTCGTTAATCTTGCGCGCATCCAAACAGAGCCGAACTTTGTTGGGCTTGATGACGGGCACACAGTTAAGCGACCAATCCGAGTTGCTCCGTTCCAAAATCCCTAAACCCAACAGTCGTTGCAGCTCGACGGCTACCAGATCCTGCGTCTTCGGAGACATCACGTATGGAAACTGGCGGACTGGCGGTTTATTTTTCCATTCCTCTCCCAACACGATGCGATGCTGAGCTCGGTTGGTCAGGGTCAATTTCCCTTCTTGAGCAGGAAGGAAAAGTTTTTTGACGTTCTCGATCACCATAATTTCATCATCGGTCAAAATATTTGCAGAACTGCGGTGTTCGGTAATAGATGCCGACGCCGTGGACTCAATCCCTCCACAGTTTTGCATCGCGGGCTGAATTTTGAATTTCCTCCAAAAATCCATTCCGCAGATACAATCTATGGACAGATTTGCAACTACCAAAGTAGGAACTATTTTTACACATCTTGGAAAGCAAATGGAAGATGAGCCTGACCTTGAATTTGCAGTTCGTCTCCACTTGCAGACCGTAGAATCACGTTTTTGGAGGGACGATGCAACTTTTTGTACTTCAATTGCGAAAAAAGGGTTTCGCTAATAAGCGTATGATTGCTACCGCTGTCCAGGACAGCATGTACCGGGTAACCGTAAATCTTTACGTGTGCGTACGGCCGGTTATCGTGGGGGACAGGGTAGGTAATTTGAAGAATTTCCGTAGACTCTGGATAAATATCTCTGGTGGCCTGCACCCAGTAAGGGGGAGGCGTACGTTGAAGAAAACGGTCTTGACTTACCCGTTGGGTGTCTGCGAACGACGATTTTGGTTCGCGTTTGGTCCGTTTTTTAAACAAAACGGGCAATAGTTAGTCGGAAAACCGCGAAGACCGCACGTACTGCAAAATATGCCCCGAGGCTGTCTACACATCGCTACGTGATGACCAATCCTCCCGCAATTGTAGCAGGTATTGGCCGGTTGGGGAATGTGCGTGTTTATCAATTCTTCCAACGTGAACTGTGGACGAGAATTGAACCCAGATGGCACCGCGATCGGGTCTGGTCGGGCGGTATTTGGAGACGAATTTTGACTCGTTTGGGTGTTCGGTAAGGATTGGTTGTTTTTGTTGGAAAGTTGATTGGGACGAGACGAATTAGTGGATGTGTGTGAATTGTTTCTATTTTGGTTGACCTGAGACACTGCTGCGGTTTGATCTATCACCTGTTGAGTCTGGGATTGGTTCTTATTTTTTTTCTTCGAATTGTTTTCAGAGCTTTCGACCACTTGGACATTCCTGTCCGTCCCGAAAACCTTGTTGTATGCCGAGAAATTTAATGCATCTAATTTCTGTCCAGCAGCAACAAGTGTTTCAAGGTCGACTATCGGAATAAATGTCATTTGTCGCTTGTAGTCTACTCGCATATTCTGCTGTAGAATCTGTACTTTTTCGCAATCGGGAATCTGAACACTCATGGTTCTGAACAGTTTCTCGATTTCGAAATAGTACTCGTGGAAAGATTCATGTTTTTGTTGACGACGCTGGTAAATTTTCATTTTGATCAACGCGTCCAAATCAGGGTGCATGTAGGTGCGTTTTAATTCAAATACCAAATGCTGCCAATTCATCAATCTACCAGTGGTTCTTTGTGCCATATACCACTTGAGCGCTGAACCAACAAACAAATGCACAGCCGACTCGAAAAGCTCGACCTCCGACACATGCTCAGCTTGGGATAAAGCCTGTACAATTTCCAGAAACTCATTTAGCTTCAGCCCTTGATCGTCACCACTGTATTTAGTGATGTTCCATTTGGACACAGGAAGAGTGTGACGGTTGTGGTACGGTGCGGGGTACGGATTGTGTGGAACATCACTATACATGGGAGGTGAATTTCGTTTAGGGAAAGATGGGATAGCCGAAGCATGGTTGTACATCTCGGGATTTGCTCCAGTAGGATTAGAAATTCTCGTCGGATGATAGGGAATATTGTATGTATTGTTGGGAATTGGTATATTGTTAGAATGTAATGTACGATCTGGGATATTTTGAAAATTATGGTAACTAGATGAAGTATCGAATGAATTGGAAGGCTTTGTTGGCGGAAAATTATAGTTTTGAAATGTTCTGAAATTTGTATCGGGGTGTTGTGAATATGAAGTAAATTGAGCATGATCGGGAAGAGTTTGAGTTACAGCATCTTTTACTTCTCTTCGTCGAGCTAAATCGGCTTCTAGATCCGTAATTCTCGCTTGCAACGAATGGATCCAATCAAGGTCATCCTGACTAAGAACGGAAACTCTCGGTCTAGGATTTTCATCTGCTTTGTCTGCATCCAACAGAGCTAAAATATCATTTCCCTCTTGCTGATCACTCTGCAAAGACGAAGCAGAACCCCGAAAGAAATGTTCAAGAACCTCCGCTAATTCAACCACCGTATTTTGCAATTGACTGTGCAAGTTGGGCGACCCCCGCGAGTCCCTCAACACAGTCACTAAACGCATACCGACGTGTACTATTCTAGTGGAACAAACCTTCTTTTCCTCATCATGCTCCTGTTCCAAACACGATTTCAACTCGGTAAACTTATGCGTACAAACCTCGACTTCCACAGTAGGATCACCCACTACTCTTCGTGGGCATTTTCCCGACGGATCATCCCTTTCCACCTTCAACTGGTCTCGCAGCCACTTGCGTTTTCGTGAGCGATCGAGACCGATAGACAAACTGACAGAACGGGCAGTCAGTTCATAATTCAGTTCATCGTCGGCTCAAAACTCCACACTCATATCAAAATACCAACCTTGGATCAGCTCACTAGCTTGATCGAATGTGAGCTGTGCCATTGCCATTGTATAAAAAGGCAAAAAATAACAAAATTATCACAAACCACAAATAGTTTTAACACCCGCTAGAAAAGTAAACAAAAACCCGACAAGAAACAAATGTAATGGTATTAGTAAATGTCAAATTCAATCCGATCAATGCTACCTGTGTATGAAATATGTTCAAAACAAACGATCAATTTTTCTACTCAAGCACTAGCAAACGACGGCGCACAGTGGCGGCTCTTCAAACAAAAGTCGGACAAAAACTCAAATGTTACCTAATTTGGCAGAAAATCACAATTTAAGCTAATTTTGAGGTGCTGAGCTCATTTTTGATGTCAAAAGTCGTAAAATATTAAATGCATTTTTCCATACAGTGTCATTGAACCTTTCTTATAACTATGATCCCGTTTTCATGATAGATTTTCCGTTACTGTTCACCAATGTCAACAATATCATAAAAAATGAAGAACACTACTTAAAAACCATTGTTGAACGTGTTGGTTTACTGTAGATTGTCTAACTATTTTACACAAAACACCATGCGTCTCCATATCAGCAACAAAGCTTCAAAATCTGCTTAAAACTTTTTGCGCACCTAGGCGCAGAACGAGACCATGATATTCGAAAAGTAGAGGTAATTTCACATAGAATGTATACTATGTGACCGTTCCGAACTGATTCCGAAATTTGTACAGAATACATTAGTGAACAAAGTATTTTTGATCTGACCACCTTAAACATATTTAAACTAAAAAGTCATAGTTCCAAGCAATTTTACCAAATTAATTTTGCTCACTAACCAAGTTATTTCGTTCCTCTACACAACGAAACTAGTTGTGCTAAAATCGGACCAAAATCAAAAGAGCAACATGCATTTGAAGTGAACAGAGCAATGGTGGTTTCGGATATGAAAATCATTGAAAAATCCGGACTTTGGTACGTTTAAACTCGTGTTAAAAATCGTGTTCTTATCCAATGATCATAAAATTTGGAAAATACATCATTCAATACATGAGAAATTTAGGAAAAATATAAAATATCAATATTTCAAAAATAAATTTTTGAGGTTTTGGCCAGCCTCCGGCGACTGTGCGACGTGCCAGATATACAATTTTTCATCACTCGCAACAATTCGCAATTCCACTAATCATAATTAAGTTTCAGGATCAACTTCAAGTTTGGATATCGACCCAATGACTTCGCGATTAATGAAGTGAACAATGTGAATTGAATTTCTCCGGGAGACACAACGAAAAAGGGATTTGCTTCTGGTCTTGGAAACAAATCACTTTTTCTTTTATTTTGCGTTGGGCGCCAATTGTTACGTATTGCTTTCGTAACGTTCTTATTGTGGTAGTGGGGCCACACTGTACTCACCAGCTATTAGGGTCGTTTCACGGTTGTCTCCTGGAGAAATTCACACTGGGCGGACTTTTCTTCCCACACTATGGTCACTGAGCGAATCGTAATATCAAGCGGAAACAAGTACCAAAAAGGACTACACTATAAACAAAATGGACGACACAGCTTGAATATTCAGACCATACACTTTTTATTTATTAACACTATTTTTTTTATATCGGAGCCAGAAGGGCTATTGAAAACAGTCAAATTAGTTTTACTTGCGCTTTTATTTGATGAAATTCTCTTCTTGGTACAACGTTGCGGCCGTGATGACGTTGGTCGACTTGCTGCTGGCTGGATGCGGGGCGGGCTTCGATATTGATGCAGGAACTGACGGACGATGGCGACGGGGGACTCCAGACGAAGCAGCAACTCGGCCTATTTGTATCGGAGGCCTGCGTTTCACTATTGGGCCCGGAGAGTGGTACAATGCGCACTTTATCTTCAACACGAGTGTCTAACACAAAGTCGAGTGGGATTTACAACGTTTTCGGTCTAGTAGAGCCTACCCTCCAGTAACTTGGGTACTGGCATCTACAATGGCGTAAATGACTTGCCAATCACAGACCGTTCTTGCACTCGTGTCGTACTAGTACGTTCACTACACGGAAACCGGTAACCACACTGATCCCACTAGACTGACCGGACAGAACCTTAACGTTCGTGTGGTGGTTCTGAACGGCGAAAACAAGATCCCACGGATCTGCTTATCACTGCACTTTTTACGTTGGAAACGCGCGGTCACTTAGTAACGGTGACAATCGTTGCTGCTGGTCTTCACTCCTCCGGGCCGATGAACTATTAGAGCCTGCATTCCTTTTTCGCGGTAGATTTTATCCTTGCCCTGTCCGTTTTCCAAAATATACCCACCGCGCCTCCTCGCATCCCACCCCGCATTTGATGACGGCGATGATGAGATGACAGGACGATGACGGTTGACATTTACAAAAATTTTATCGTTTTGGTTGGTGTCACGAAATATTTTTAGTACAAAAGCTATCAAGAATATTTAATGTGCGGTACTTGTTTCCTTGATTATTTTTTTAAATATTGAACAATTATAACAAAAAAATATAATAACAAAATGAATAATAAATAAACAAGCAAAATAAATAACAAATATAAATAAATATATAAATAAATAAATAAATAAATAAATCTCTGAACAAATAAATAACGAAACCTACATTTGACACCAACCTGGGCTATTAAGCAGAACTTAAACGCGACTCAAACATGCAAGCACGGAGTAGTAACGGTTTAACGTTTAAATTCTACTTAGACATTTACGAACAAAAATTTTAAAGTATAAACAAAGAACAGGCGTCGTCAAATACACGAGATAGACCGTACACTGTTATTTATTTATACGACAAAAAATAACAATATTTACAAATATATACAAGCTGGGCTCAGTGACCAAAGCGACGATATTGTGACCTAAAAAATCACAGGTCACATTGTAAACCCGATTTTTACATGGAAAAAGGGGGGGGGGGGGTCGTTAAGGGATGTAAAAAAATGATCTTTTCTCATACATTCTGAAATCAAAAACATCGATTTACATTGTTTTTCCGTTGTAGATTTTGGAGGCATGAAGGACTGCATCATAAGTATATTGATGTTACAACAAAAGTTGTTGCTAACAAATAAAACTGTTGTAAATTCAACGTTTCTACGATCGATTTCGATATTACTTTCTGTTCGGGAGCTTAGTCGAAGATAACTTTCGTTGAAAAATATCCAATTTAGTCTCATCACATTTAGGTTCACTAGTTGTATAGGACGACAATACTGGAGATGTAGCTCGGGAAGTCAGGCTTGACTGTTCCAATTCACAGCTAAGTCCGAAGATTAGGCTACCTGCCAGTGGTTTGGTAATTTGAGACTACGGAAATCAAATGTTCCACGTTCGTTTCCCACTTGTGGCGGCGGAAAAGTGGTTCGGTCCGGGGAATCGTAATCGACCAGCTTACGAAAACAAATGTACAGCAGCAGCCTCTGAACGAAGGCATTGCTAGCACAAGTTTTTGATTTGGAAGGATAGTTGCTGAGGACCATTCTCACAATAGTATAAAAGTTCTAACCTCAAAAACAGACAACAATAAAATGTATTTCTTTCAGAGTTGATAATATCCATTACATGATCAAATGCGCTGATGGGTTAGGCTTTGGATTCGGTTATATTCCAGCGTCATTCGGCTAGATCATAGAATCATGTTAATTTGACAGACTGCAAGTGTTATTAGTATCACAAACAGCTAGCAGCCAAGCTAGTATTGTTCTTTCTGCTTGCAACCAACCTGGTTATATTGATGTCAATGCTGAATTCGCTGTTACAGCTATATGGTCGCTATACTGTCCCATGTGTTATTGGATTCGCTATTAACATGGGACAGTTATGCTTAGATCACCAGATTCTAAAAGCGACAAAATCACGCGTAACAATTAATAATAAATTAAATTGTTGCTGAGTAATTTTTGTTGTACATGAATAAAACATACCGATTTTCTCGTTAGCTATGGCTAAATAACCGTTAGAAAGGTCATGAGTTTATTGTTGTCGCATTTATAATCATTTATACTACTTTCGAGTGATCGATTTTAAAGATATGACTCGCACTTTAACCACCCCTTCACAGCGCCATCAAAATAAAAATAAGTCATACTCCTAATGAACTAATATTTATTAAAACATTTACCAAATAAAAACATAGACCTGATAGTTCGTTTGCAAAAAAACACCGAAGCACAGTGAGTTGGTGTTAATGCTCTATCTTTGATCCTAGTGCTGCAGGATTGGGCCAACATTTATACTATTTTTATTCGATCAACTTCAAGGAAAAAGTATCACGTGAACGCAATGTATATGGACTTCTAAATTTGGTAATTGTTCCGAATCACACTCGGCCTGGCTTGGGTACAAGATAGCTGCTTGATCTCCCACGAGCATGGTCCTGCCGGAGTGTTTGCCTTGCCCGATACCGGGGAGCCTGTCCTAGCGAGGCTGCCTCTTGTGAATCGGAACCGGTGAACATTCCAATGAGGGCATGTCCAACGGTGTTACCGACGGAGCTGATCGCTACACTATCAACAAATAAAATCGCTTTCTTCAACGAATCGTAGACAAGAAAAATCCAAATGCTAAATTTAACGGAACATTGCCTAATGACGTCAAATAAAAATGAAAGCCTAGCGAGCTTGTCAATACAAGATATTCGCATTTAAAAGTGAACCAAATCAAGTTTCTCATACTGTGGTCGAATAAAAAAAATTCCAAGTCTATGTAAACAAGCTCTGCGAAATGTCAAAAAAGTGAGGTTAAACATTTTTATCCAATGTTCTACAGCGAGAGGTTCATTTTAGTTTGTTTACATTGCTGATGAATTTTGTACTGCGATTCACCACTTCATTTACCGCGTTGCCAAGAACTTAAGTGAAAATATTCAAAGCAGTGCTGCCCAAACGCACTTTTTAAGTCCCACCATTCTTGCTGAGGTGAAAAAAATATTCAACATTCTTGCATATTTCAAATTTTAAAAAATAATTAAAAAATCATGATAGCTCCTAAAAATCTTATTTTTACGGAAATGTTCTTATAAATGTGTAATCTTTCGATTAAAAATAGGAAAAACAGGTGTTAGGTCGGACGAGAAAGGTCTATTGAGTTATAGCTTATGGATGGGTATAATTACGCGTAGTAGCAAGTATTATGTATGAGTATGTAGCTGGCATAGTAGCATTTGACTCGTTCTCGAGATCGCTGGTCTGTTCGTTATGCAAAGCTTGGTGGATATATACTTCTATGTCCACGTCGCGAATGTAATCGTTACTGCTTGTTATCTCCTCAGTTTGTTTACTGTCCCCAATGCCCTATGCAATCAGTCGAGAGATAGCATAATATTGCGCGTAGAGTTGTTGCTAAAGAAACGGTGTTTAATTCGAATAAAAAGCATATTCTTTGCGTTTTAAATTATTTAATTTTTATACTAACATTCAATTACGTATCATATCATGGTTCTAGGGTCGTCAAAATAAAAAAAAGGTGCACCTTGCGTTTCAAATATACGTGTTCAATTTAAAAAATGCAACACTCCCGATAGTCGGCTATCCGGAGTTGTTTATTTCAAGCAACGAGTATTTTCGTATTAATGCAACAAACGATAAATCTGTTAAAATTTATCGGCAGCCGGCTGCCCAGAGCAATAAACACATGATAAAACTTCTACAAGTTCCGTGACAACCGTGGAGATGCAGAGGTATACACGGTTTCCATAATAACGGTCGCCACACTAACATTTCCTTCCTTCCTCGATGGCTGTAAGGACGCACAGTGGTCCCAAATCGGAAAAAAGATCATAAGTGTTTCCTGGCTTCTAATTACGTTTTTGTGTGCGATATACCTGTGTGATTAAAATTGTACTCTAAAATCAATTTTTTGAAGTTTTCTTTGCAACGTCATATTTAATCACTTAAGTTTGTTCTAGAAAGTTTTAGATATCATCAAAACACGTAACTTGTGTGAAGACACCAATGCTCTTGGCGTAAAATTTAGGATATAAAAGCATATTTCAGTTTAAAAATAGGGTTTTTCATCATCATTTTGTGGTTGAACCGGCAACTTTCGGCAACCAATTTTTAGATATGTTTTATAATACAGTACAATCTTGCATTTGAAAGCAAAACTGGAATCCTATCGAGGAAGATTTATTTTTAAGCTCAATCAACATACCGTCACTGTTGTGCTATCTTATGACAAGCGCCATTTAGCACATTTCGAGAAAAACGATTTTTAAAGTTTGATATTGAATATCTTGAAACTTATAAATGGTATAAACAATCCAAAGAAAACAATTGATGCTTCTATCTATTCTACATTAATCTCTCAAATATTACGAAGATCAGTTGACTATGTTGCGAGTTTTTACTATAAATGTAAACAAAAGTCGCACTCACACGTGTCATAGGCGTGTATTGATGACAAAATTTGTATGGCGTGTCATAATCGTGCATGGAAAATTTTCCATAAAAAAAATCATCACTTTTTAACTTTTATTCATATTTTTAGGTTCATATGGTCTATAAACATTCGGTGAAATGCATTTTAAAGGAAATGAGTCAGGGAATCTAGAAAAAATTGTTATTCTGGATTACAGTGTTGCCAAATATCTTTTATTTCCAGTTCAAAACTTAAACTGTGTTTTTCTCACAACTCGTATAATTTTCTTTCGAAAATGTTTATGCCATTGGGTTCCTCAGAAATTTTCACACATAAAACCGTATAAAACTTCAATATAACTTGAGCCAATCCCTAGATATAGTGATTTGAAGCAAAAAACTCACAATTTCTCATCATGTTTCTAGCTATATCTAATAACCAAGTAGAATTTCCAAATTCTGAAAACGCTACTTTGTATGAGATTTTTCAAACAAGTGCCGCAAGGTTCTACTGCATCGATTTTGTTGGCTATTTTCGGCAAATTTGAGACTAAGAGAAACGAAAGCAATGAAATTGAAAGACGGATAGGTATTCTAGAGCGAATCAGTTATAAACTTAGAACGGAAAACTAGAACTAGGCAGGCTCATATGGGCATGATCGAAAGGAAATGTGCAGAATTTTTTGCCTTCTGCAGAGTAGGAGTTGGGCGTTTCACCCAAGTCTACCGCATGGTCTATGATGACCATGCGGTAGACTTGGGTGAAACGCCCAACTCCTACTCTGCAGAAGGCAAAAAATTCTGCACATTTCCTTTCGATCATGCCCATATGAGCCTGCCTAGTTCTCGTTTTCCGTTCTAAGTTTATAACTGATTCGCTCTAGAATACCTATCCGTCTTTCAATTTCATTGCTTTCGTTTCTCTTAGTCTCAAATTTGCCGAAAATAGTCAACAAAATCGATGAAGTAATGTGGCATATCTAACTCAGTTTACCCCAAAATGGCGTTTGTCGTAAGATAGCACAACAGCGACGATACGTACATAAAACGCATTTTCTTCTGTCTTACCATTTTGGATTTCTCCTTGCAACAAAGTAAGTGTTTACTCTACGTCGATATGATGCGAAATTAAGTACACTTACCTCAGCATATTTTGGAAACCAGCTTAAATTTCAATGGATTTTCTTTTGATTATGCATATCTGTTCAAAATTCAGTTAATTTCTATTATCGCAAATTATTCTATATAGGCCTATCACAAACAATAACTCAGCTATTGTCATTCTCGTCGACACTGCACTCTACTTCATTTGTCGATACATCTGGGTAATCACTGATATCAAACGAAGGTCTTTTCAACATTTATTTCGTTTCTACAAATAACGTTCTTACTACTTTTGAACGCGTTTTACGCATACTAGCAATAAGGGGGTCGGACAAAACTAATAATGTATAAAACGCGCGTTCCATTTTTTTGGATCCTTAACCAGGATAAATTGTTGTCAACCATGAGCGCAACAGCTGCGTCATCAGAAAAAGTTGATTCAGGCTTCCGTTTGAAATATTCTTTGTACTTGGGGACTTTTGATGGGCTCCATCTAACATCTTTGATCAAATTGGCGGCATCTATTTAATTTTTGGCTCGTAGACCCATCTGCGTAGTACAGAATTTCTCTTCAGAGCTATAATGTATAGGAAGATTTTCAGTCCTTCTCCGCCAAGTCCATTATAAAAATGGACGACCAGTATTTTCTGCCGATGACCTTGCACAGGAGTCGTTGGTGCGCAAGTCGCCGTGGTTGGCGATGTTGTCACTACTACAAACAATTTTTGAATGTGGGTAATGAAAATAACTGTTGTTTTCAAATGGCATCATCAAGTACCATCTTGCAGCTAACCGGCGAAACGATCGGCCAGTAGAACTCAAGCAATCGCCCTCACTATTTTTCCAACAAACGGCAAGTTACGGCGGGTAGACTAGACCAACGTTTTGATAGCCTGTCACTTGCCTTCGTTTATTTAAAACCGCCTGGTTGCCATTTAGTTTACGGCTTTTACAACGAAATTGAATGCGATAGACATTTGCAACGTATTTTTATTCGGGTTCCCGGAAAAGTTGGTTTGTCGAGAAAAACTGATGAACATAGTATAAAACAAATGATGAGCATTCAAGAGTGCGTTTGCATATTACAAGCAAAAATATCTCTCAGTTCCAAATTGACAGCTAACGGCGACTAATTTTCAGATATGTTTTACATATTATAGTATTACATAAGAAAGCGAACACCGGGCCAATGCATCAAATCAAGTTTATATTCAATCGACATGAACGTAATATGATTTGACAAGCAGTAAATTGTAACTCAATATGTTATATGGCCATCTTCCAAGAATCCGATGAATAGACCTTTCTCGTCCGACCTAACCCCTTTTTTCTTATTTTTATTCAAAAGACTACACATTTTTAAGAATATTGCCGTTGAAATGAGACTATTTGGAGCTATCGTGATTTTTTAATGATATTTTGAAATTTGAAAAATGCAAGAATGTTGAGTATTTTTTTCACCTTTGCAAGAATGGTGGGACTCAAAATGTGTGTTTAGGCAACACTGTTTTGTATATTTTTGCTTGAGTTCCTGGCAACGCGGCAAATGAAGTGGTGAGTCGCGGTACAAAGTTCATTGGTTATGTAAACAAACTAAAGTGAACCTCTCGGTGGAGAACATTGCATGATAATGTTTAACCTCACTTGTTTGACAGTTCAGAGAGATTGTTTACATGGTCTTGGAATTTTTGTTGATTTGATCATAGTATGAGAAACTTGGTTTGGTTCGCTGCCAAATGTTAACACTTTCCAAACAAAGTCGCTCAGCTGTATTTTTTTATTTGATGTCGGCATCATACATTGTTCCGTTAAATTTAACATTTTTACTTTTCTTGTACATGATTCATTGTAGAAGTAAGGAATTTCTAGCCAAACATTTGAAACAGGCCCACTGCCAAATGCAAACAAATCGAATTTTCATGTTCTCTATTAAAATCCTGGGACAAAACCTGTGGATATATGTTTTTTTTTTCTTTTTTTCTGATCATTTGATCTCTTGTCTTGCATAGCCACTCTTTCTTACTCACATATTTTAAATGGACTGGCTACATTTGACAGTTCCTCCTGACTGCATTTGACGGTTCCCTTTGGCTGCATTTGACAGCTCCCCCTGGCTGCAATTGACATTAGGTTTTTTCTTATCCACACGTCACGTCCCAGTTAAAAACTATCTATCTGGCCATGTGCATAAATATAACGTAACAATGGATTATGAAGAATTTAGATAATGATTTTATAACAAATTATAAAAGGGCCCGGCTGATATAAAAGTCCTAACTAGCAATACGCTTATTATAAAATGATTATAAAGGATTATTGTAACTGATTCCAAAAGGATTATAAAGGCAGTGAAATACGTACTCAACGAATTAAGGGGAGTGTCTCATGTAAACAATATGCGCAATCAAACTAAATAAAACAGTATTAAATTTTTAAATAGAATTATAATGAATTCGACCAAAACTTGCCTTTTTCTCAAGGTTTACGTTTGGCAGTTAGACCCTTTTCAAATGTTTCAAATGTTTGGGTAGAATTTAGATTATTTTATCGTTGTTGCGATCAATTTCATTTGGTTTGTTTTGTTCACAATGTTAGTCGCAGAGCATTTTGGTGATCTATGGCAATTGATGACCTTTACACCCCATACTAGGTCCGCTCCTGTTGCAGCTGTTTCGCCCCGTCCGGCACCGAGTCAACCGATGGTCCAGCCTGCGCCGCACTCGTCTGTCGCTATGCCTGTGGCAGGGACTTGGATTAAAGGCTAAAAGGTCAGCTACGGCTGGTGGTATTGCTGCAATCGGTTTGCCTTCGGCCACGTTGGACATTCGGCTAACGGGAATATTCAGCGATTCCGATTCGAAGGAAGCAGCGCAAGTAGCAGACTGCTTCGGTTCAGCAATACGCTCCGGAATTGGACGAAGCTAACACTCCGGCAGGACGAAGGTTTCAATGAGGGGCTCAGGCATAAGTAGCATAGTCCTTACACTTACTGCTTGTCGAGTGAATAATTCCGACGAAACCACTGCCACTCTCGCCAAGCTTGATCACCGTCATAAGTGCGACGTCAGCGGTATAATGCCAGGAATAGTCGAGAAGAATACCAGGACTGACTTGCCGAGAGCTACAAGATTAAATAGCAGGGCGTTTTTAAAGTGACCGTAGTATAACGTAGAGGCTTTAGGCAGATGATTTATTCAGCAGAATAAGATATCAAAATTACCCAAAACATAAGAGCTGTCTGTCGAAGTGAATCCACACACATCATCACCTACAGAGGCAAGCAATATTGGAACGCAGCGAAATTCCTTACAATGAATTGATCTCGTTAGATAAAATTCCAGGAAGTACAATTTTCATAGCATAATTTAATCGACCGAAATTGTAGTCCTCAGTCGAGAGAGAGACTGAGAGTAGCAGCAGCTAGGAATTTTCTTTCGAAAGCTAGCAGCGGTTTCGCGTATCCTGTGCTAAGTAGAGATCGTTAAGACAGATCTCTGAAGCATGTCAAGTGCTATCAGATGAGAAAAAACCTCGCATCTATGACCAGTACGACAAGGACGGTCTGCTGACCAACGTTTCCGTCCGGTACCACCATAACACACGGCACCGACGACACATATATTCACAACATACTAATTACTTATCCTTCCGAAAAAGTAAATAAATTGACTATGAAATTTATCATTCGCTGCCTAGTTATTTCGTGCCAATTTGAACAAGATAGCAGATAGCTTTATTGCGGTGCCAAAATGATGGCTACTCGGGATACATATAATTTCTCCTCCCTGATATTCTACCAGAATGTAAAATAGTCTGCATTATTATTATCACTCCAATCAAATCCTTCTTACTCCTTATCGTCAGTGCCGAGCGCTATTTTGCATTTGCCGGCCAAATCAACGACAATGCGATAATCGACGAAACTTTTGCTGTAATGGAATTTGAACACGAATAATAAATAATTGTTTCATTCGAATGCGATAACCTTGTTGTCCTCATGTTTGCAGCTATCATACGTTGGTAGGCATTCTGACCAATGGAAACGCTCTTCGATATGGGCATTGAACGATCAAAATCATTTCAACAACTTATCATCGACCGAATTCGTTACCTATAAAGTTCAGGTAAACTTCACCACCTAAAAATAAATAATCAATCGGATCATCTTGTTAGGAATTAACCCACGAGCAAACAAACAAATGTGTACAAATCCTTATCCATCATCCAGAAAGCAATCGTTTTATAGCCCAATGCTTGATCTTACGATTCAGCATATGCCACCGGGTTTTACATCCAGCGCCGATTGGTCAATGTATGAACCAGGTTACCATTGTTCCAATCCTCATCCCTCTTGAGTTGATATTCTTTCAAAGAGCATCGAAAGTATTCAAGTAATGTAAATTTTAAAAGTCCGTGTAAGCAAGTCTTAGGTAAACAAGCACACCGAACTGTCAGAAAAGTGCGGTTATACATTTTCATACAATGCTCTATATTATTGACAGGTCTATTTAAAATATAAAAGTCTGCCGATTGCTACAAAAATCTTCAATAAATGTATATAATTTAAATGATCAAAAATGTTGAAGGCTGGTGTATAAATTGGCTGGCATAGGCTTTGTTCTGCTAAATATTTGTAATCTGCAAAAGATTTGCAGTGAAAATGCAAAATCTGCAGATTTACTAATATATATGCAGATCTGGCATCCTTTTAGTATTCCCCACAGGAAATTCATCCAAATGGTGTAAAAATATGGGGAAACAAGGCAAGATAGTTATTCAGAATATGGGGTTAAATGAGCAGCTTGCACTATTTGTGATTTTTTCAATAGTTAGAGGTACCAAATCATCGGGGCAATAGGCAGTAACGAATTGGGGATAAAAAAGGAAGCATCCTATCATATAAAATTTTTTGACGAGAAAGGTCTATTGTATTTTTTAAAGTACTTACGTTCGCCGGAACAATCCATACTACTTCCGGTAGAAAGAAACAATATAATGAGCCAATTTATATTATGTTGCTGGATGTTATGTTGACAAACGGTGGTGGGTGATGAAGCTAATATGGCGCAAAATAAAAAAGTATTTTACGTGCGTATGCTGATTAAGCTCAAAAACAAATTTTCGTGAATAGGATTCCAGTTTTACTTTCAAATGCAAGATTGAATGTATTGTAAAACATATCCAAAAATTGGTTGCAGGATGTTGCCGGTTCAACCGCAAAATGATGGTGAAAAACCCTATTTTTTAACTGAAATATTCTTTTATAGCCTAAATTTTACGCCAAAGAGCCTTGGTATGTTCACCAAAAATATGTGTTTTCATGATATCTAAAACTTTCTAGAATAAACCTAAGTGATTAAATTTGACGTTGCAAAGAAAACTTCAAAAATTTGATTTTGGAGTACAATTTTAATCACACAGTTATATGTTGCCTAGAAAAATATATAGATAAAAAAAAATTTCAGTAAAGTTACTCCAAATGACTTGTTGTGTAAGTTAGCGAAAGAATTTTTTTTGATTGTTCATTAAAAAAGATATTGAAAACTGGTTATAATACCTTAATGAAAATTAAGGTGTCTATCTCAAAATATACGTTTGCAAATTTTATGAAACTTCTTCAAAGACACCAAAACACAAAAACGTAACTGGAAGCCAAGAAACACTTATGACCGTCTTTTTTCGATTTGGGACCACTGTGGATCGTGACCGGCGCCATTATTGACACATCAAAATTTTGAGCTCTCGGAACGTGCACATTGAGGATGGAAAGGTATTCCCAGGCTCCATTCATTGATTCCTTGTGCAATTTCGCCAGCTCTGATCAATCACGGAGTAGCCACTACCAACTATATGGTCATCATACTCATGCTCATGCAAATGAAATTTTGCACCCGCATGCTTAAAAATATCTGTAATTTCAACGTTCCATCTGCTGATTTTATCGATTTATTCCAAGCGTACATGACTTGATTAAACAAGATTTGATATACTGTTAGTGATTTTCTTGTATGTCTTCAACATTATAATCATACTTATAAAATAATTGCAAAAAAATCAATTCATTAGGGGGATTATAGCCCCCCTCCCAGTGCGCATGCCAATGTATCTCAGCATTTGACTGTCGAGAAAGGGCGGTACTTTTATGTAGCACAATGTGAAAGTTTTACTCACCCTAGCAAAAAAAATTTTCCATCGTCCAACAAGTTGTAGCTTCCCGGTACTACGCGAACGTTTATTATATTTAACTCATTGCAAAAAAGTTGCACATTCGATGTATTTGTCCTGCAAGCCTTGTTGCCCAAAATTAAGCGTGTTTTGGGGTCCGCAGATAATATACTGTATACATCTTTGTTGGTACATTTTTTGGGCAAGCATTGACCAAGCTGCAATAACCTTTGCTAAACAAAAAAAGTACTGTTATTTGCTAAAAGAAGAAAACTATATTTTTCATGGTATTACAAGCCAAGCTAAATAAAACGCGTCTCAATATAATATTTTTAATTTGATTTGAATCTTTTTAAAATTGGTTCAACGGTTTTGAAACATTGCCGTCTGCATTTCCCATTTGAATCCACTTATTGCGGTAAGCTCCAAGGCGTATTGTCTCTTGTTAAAGCAGATTATCTTTTAAGTCGGATTAAAATATTTGGTGAGCTCCGATTTAAGGACCACTGTAGAATTTAAAAAAATCGATTTTTTTGTTGGCCTGAAATATGCTTAAGGGTGTTGTAAATGATATATCAAAATATGGAAGGCTACAATAATATATACATGTTCAAATTTATATATTCCGTCGCAACGCCTCTTATGTATACCCTGAGCGTACTGAAAACTTTAACAGCGTTTTTCTCTAAACCACTTTTTTTGATCTGGCCGGAAATGTAACTCGAACAAATATCAGTTCGGTACTAACTTTCGAGACGACAAGTTGACTAGTGAATAGCTCCGCGCGTTTTGACAAATTCCTTCACACCGAGTGATAACTTTCCCTTTTACTCAACGCGGCTCGTCGTTACGCTTATCCATTTGGTGGAAATTGTTCGCGATTTCCCATAACAAAGAAACCGGTGTAATACAAAGTGCAAGATAAAAGGTGCGATACAAAAGTGCACAGTGCAAGCCCCCCCCTCATAACAGTGCATCGATTCCCAGTGAGGAGCGTGACCAGGCCAAAAAGAAAAAGAGGTAAACTCTGTCGGGGATCTGCCACCCGGCATCGTGTATTCGCCCAGCCTCTACCCGAGCATTCTGGGTAGTTAGATTATCAGACAAACTACGGCGAAACTTATCGACGCACATAACATTACACACAAGCCTCTCGTATTCCGTGCAACTGCATCACTCCTTCCGTACAATTTCGAACCGCAAACCGCAATAGGAGAAAGCACCCACCCATACTTTTATCGAATATCGCTAAACTTATCATAATCTGGTCAAACATCTAAAGTAAGTGATGAATGTTGATCCGCCACCCCCCGGAGAGGGGTTTTCACTCAGCCACGCGATACCCACTTTCATGAACTCTGGCGAGGGGAACATTCAGAACCTGCCCAACCCTCTCATGCTCCATCTGCTGCTGAAATCAGCGTTCGGAACCGACCCAAACAAGTGCATCCAAGCCACAAAGGAGGCCAGAGGGAACCACTACATCCTACGTACAACCTCCAACAAGATTTTAAACAAACTACTCGGCATTAAACAACTCTCGAACGGCCAACATGCCGAATTAATCTGCCACCCCTACCTAAACCCAAGGCCTAATCTGTGACCCAGACACAATCGACCTGTCCACCGACGAAATTCTGACGGATCTCAAGCAGCAAAATAGGACAGAGGTCCGAAGAATCACAAAGCTGGTCCACGGATCTTCCACAAATACACCACTTCTTGTATTCTCTTTTACCGGATCCCACCTACCAGAAACAATCTACTTAGGATTAGTGAGGATTCGAGTGCGCCGATACTATCCATCGCACATGCAGTGCTTCTGCTGGGGGAGAATTGGGCACGGTAGTCGAAACTGCATCCAAAAAGAGATCTGCCTTAATTGTGCCAACGAACACGAGACAAAGAAAGTAACCCCTGTCTGCACAAAAGTGCTTGTGTCAATTGCGAAGGCGAGCACTCGGTCAGAGACCGCGGATGCCCCATATTCCAAATGGAAAAGCAGATTGATAAAGTAAAAATGAACAACAATCTAACCTTCCCTGAGGCCAGAAAACTAGCTAACCAAAGAACAGGGCCTGAAATTACAACGTAAGCGAGCAGCCTTAAAGAAAGGCTCACCCTTGGCGCTGACGACAGAGACGTACTATCAGTCTGCTCCGAAAAGAAATCGAAGCACTCAAAAAACGGCTAGTAAGCCAACCTCCAGGGACGACAAAGACAAAACAATAAATCTGCTTAAGGAACAACTTCTGGAAGACAAAATACTCAACAAAGACCGAAACGAGATGGCCGCACTACGGCTAGCCTTTGCGGACCTCAAGAATCAACCATCCAAACCAACTCCCATCAGACTACGCACCAACCCACTTCCACTCACAGTTCCCAATGCAGCATCCCAACAAATAACCACAGTAGAACTAATCATAACCCCGACATAACCCAGATTGCCCTTGATCTGGTCTGACAGGATCCCAAACTTTTTCAGTCCAGCTAATAGCAAATCTCGGAGGAGCTAACAGCAACAAGATTGCACAACTGAAGTCAACGAAACAGTCTGCAAGCCATAACTCAATAGAACCAGACACTGGAACAAACCAAAAAAAAAATCTAGACCGAAACAAGAAAAATCGAGACCAATCCAACAACAATAAATCAAGAAGTCTAATCTCCAAACCAGGGTCCTCAGCAGGCAGCATAGGCCCGGTGAACGATATCTCCGAATAACACCAGGTTCACCGGCCCCCAACTCCATTATCCCCATCACCACCCAGCCTATCTAGCGGCGAACCAGGCTCTTCCGGACGACCTCCATCCGGAGGCCCCAGAGGATGACAGCCAGCACGCCATACCAATACGAATCAAAACCAACGACCGCTAAGCCCAATCCCCGGTTGCTCCTAGCACCCAGTTGCCTTCAGACCCAGCCAATCAAGCGACAACCGAAAATCAGACTTCGTGTACTCCTCGCCATATCCTTCGTGGTTACCAGGAGGGACTCACGCGAGCTTCCACAGCAACAATAACACTGAATCGCCCTGCAACATCAAAACACCCAAAACCGGCAGCCGCTCGCGCAGGACAAAAGCCTCTTTCACTACACATGCCATGTCCGCGGATGTACCGAAACTCTTCGCATTCCCTTCAGATTCCGGACAGAATTTCAATAGACCACTCACTGGAGCTGAACTGACATATGCTCTCTCCATAGCGCATGTAAAATCCGCTGGTCCTTCAGGATGCCTCCCGGAGCATAAGTGAGCTCTATTGGAGAGCCTAAACCGAATCTGGATTGGGCAGCCCATCCCCACTTCCTGAAAGATTGCATTAGTGATACCTATGCCGGAAAGGTGTGAAGGCGCCCACACCCCAAAAGACTTTCGACCAATTATCCTGATTCCTGTATCGGCAAAATCATGGAGCGTTTAGTGAACAGGCGCCTGATGTCCCACCTAAAGGAAAACGACCTGCTCGATCAAAGAAAATTCGCCTTCCGCAAGGTGGCGGAAATCGGTGCTCATCTCGGAGCCTTTGGTGAAATCGTTCATCAGGCACTGGCTGATAATCTGCACGCGGACATCGCCATCATGGATATCGCGAAGGCATATAACACGGTTTGGCGAAGGGAAGTACTCCGTTAGCTACATAGTTGAGGAGTGACAGGCAGCTTGGGAAGATTCTTGAAGGACTATCTCTCGTTCCGGGTGTGCATCGGGGGCAGTCAGTCGGAATCTTTCACCGAAGCAAACGGCGTCTCTCAGGGCTCCGTGCTGGCAGCAACACTTCTCCTCATTAGTATGAACTCCCTCTTCGCAGCGCTACCAAAGGGGGTTTACATATTTGTTTATGCGGACGACATCATCTTTGTCGCCGTTGGGAAAACGATATGACGTTTACGTAGAAAGCTGCCGTTAGTGCAGTCGGTCGGTGGTGTCGGTTTCAATATAGCTGCATCAAAGTGTGCGATAGCGCACTGCTGCAACACCCACCACGTGGCTAACGGTAGACCGGTTGAGCTCGCGAGTATGCCAATACCATTCCGACGAGAACCCAACATCCTTGGCGTAACTATACATCCCCGCCTGACATTCCTCCCACACTTCAGGAAGGTCAAGCGCGATTGCAAGAGTAGGAAGAGGCTAATACGAGCGATTAGCCCCCGGCACCACACGTGGAACAGAACTACCGCCCTTTATATCGGGCAAGCCTTGATCCACAGCAGAATATTTTACGGCATAGAGAACAGTAACGGGCTAATTGACATTCTCTCCCCCCTGTACCATGGTACCATATGTCTAGCATCAAATCTACTACCCAGCACCTCTGCCGACAACGCTTGCGTGGAGGCTGGCCTCCTACCGTTCAGGTGGGCAGCCGCGACAACTATTCTTAAACTGACTTTGGGATATATGGAGAAAACATCTGGAGACGATTGCATAATACTGCAAACAGTAAAAGACATCTTTCAGGAATTCGTCAGTTCAGACATACCTCTGTTAGCCCGCTGTCATAGAGTTCGTAATCGCACATGGGCTGAGCGGGGTCCCAACACGGACACCAGTCTAAAAAACATCCTAAGAGCTGGAACTCATCCCGGAAATGCCCAGGCGAACTACCGCAATTTGATCCATAAGAAGTACTCCAATCGAAACTTGATCTTCACAGATGGATCCAAACTAAACGACGGAGTAGGGGTAGGCGTCAGCGGCCTTGCCTTCCGCTTGCCTTCAACTTGCTCTGCCTTTTCGGCGGAAGCGGCAGCGATCGCTTTAGCCATCACCCGAAAACCACAGGATATCCCGACGATCATCTCTCTTATTCACTATCAGTCTCCATCGCCGACCCGCCATTCTGCCTAACATGTAACATCAGAATCACTGTAGAGCACATCTTGACAAATTGTTTAGAACTCCAAGATCTCCGCTCGCAGCATCAACTCCCTTCATCAATCCGGGGAATACTTTCCAACGACCCGGCACGCGAGGTGGTATTAATCTCGTTTTTGAAAGACGCTGGACTCTTCAATCATCTATAAAACAGTCGGCCTACACGAGGACCCTCCACTCCACCCAAATGGGTGTTGGAGAGGTCCCCCGCGGTCCAATATCGCTCACGTCAACTCCATTGAACTGTCTATTGGGAGGTCGCCCGCAGACTCGCAACACTGTATTGAATGACATATAAATGTTAAATGACATGTAAATATCCATATCTTTTAAGGTGAATAACCTCTAAGGTTAAAGCTTCTCAAATAGATAATAATAATAATAATAATAATAATAATAATAATAATAATAATAATAATAATAATAATAATAATAATAATAATAATAATAATAATAATAATAATAATAATAATAATAATAATAATAATAATAATAATAATAATAATAATAATAATAATAATAATAATAATAATAATAATAATAATAATAATAATAATAATAATAATAATAATAATAATAATAATAATAATATTAATAATAATAATAATAATAATGAAAATAATTGTTGTTGTTGTTTATTAACGACACTTTACACCAAGAAGTGGTGCATTCGTGTTGAAAGAAAAACATTTTACCTGAAAATTTTTTCAATGCAGTTGTCAGTTATCATTTACAATTCAAAGTATAAAGTTACAACATTTAATAGGTTAGTTTCCTTGAGAAATTTTACCATACTCTCCTCATTTTTCCTATCGTTGCGCAGAGCCGCTCGCAGACTAGTCGACTCGATATCGTGCTTCCTTCTAGCGTCGTCGTATTTTCTGCAGTGGAGGATCACATGGCGGACATCTACAATGATCCCACTGCAGTCGCACACTGGTGGTGAAGTTTTCTTTAGCAGAAAGTCGTGTGTTAGCCGGGTATGCCCTATTCGGAGCCGGGTAAGGACTCGCTGTTCAGCCGAATTCTCGCGGTCAGTCCACTTCCCTGTGTCGAATTTACGAACCAAGACCATCGACGGCACCACCGATATCGGATAGCTGTTTTCATTTGGTTGTTCGCGTCTACTCCCGGAACGGCTATTTGCAAGGGGGCATTACCCCTGGCTTCTCCAGCGAGGCGGTCTGCCTCTTCGTTGCCATGGATACCAGCATGACCCGGAATCCAGCACAGCTTGATGGGACGGCCTCGTAACATGTTTTCAATCTGCTGAATCCACGAGTGTTGCGATGTGCCAGCTTCTAATGCTGATAAGCAACTGGCCGAGTCAGACATAACCACCAAATCACTGACCGTGTTATGTGTTGCTAGCGCTGTTTTGATTGCAGACGCTTCTGCCGAGAAGACGCTGCATGACGATGGAAGACCAACCGATTGTTGGAAGTATTCTCCATACACTCCCACGCCTACTGCATCGTCGTCTTTCGAGCCATCCATGTAGACGATAGTTGAACGGTTGAAACGACCTGCTAGGAGCTCCTGAAAAACAGGTCGAACAATTTCCGAGGGGTCACCAGCTTTCACACGTCTCTTTATGTCCCACACGATCGGGAGCTTGGGTTCGTACCATCTTCGTGCACGTGTACGAGTGCAAATATCTGGAAGAGGGATTCCGATCACCTCTGTCAGACGTTCGGATGCTCGATGTACCAGGGGGAGAACGGCATTATCCTTGCTTTTTCCCAACGTATGGATGGCCAACCGGGCTATATTTTGAAGAACGAGTAGGTCGAATGGTAGGGTTCCAGCTTCTGCCATAATGGCTACGATTGGGCTCGTGACGTATGCACCGGATGCAAACCTTACCATCCTGTTGTATGTAGGAGCGAACGTTTGGATGACGGCATCTCCTCTTCTGCTTACAAGTCCCATACCGTAGAGGAGTCGCGAGGTAACCATTGCGGACCCGATTTGCAGTAAAAAAGCGCGTTGACCACGGGGTAGCTTGGCACCGATCATCTTCAAGATACGCAGCCTGGATTCACACGTCTTCTTCGTCATTTTACAATGCGCTTTAAAGTTGAGTGATCGGTCGAGAGTGACACCGAGCGTTCTCAGCAGCGTTTGTGTCGGAACGGCTACACCATCTACCTTTATCGCCTGCATGGGTTCACGGCGCACGTTGAGGCTACAATAGAAGATGCTGGATTTCGTTGCAGATATCGTAAATCCAACACTTCTCGACCATTTATAAACGGCTTTTACTGCGACCTGAAGTTTCCGAAGAAGCGACTGGTCTTTCTTTCCCCGCACAAGAAGCAGAATATCATCGGCGTACAGCAACACTTGTACGGAGTTCGGGACTACGCGGAAGATGGGTTGGATAGCCACGAGAAATAGTGTAACAGATAGCACTGAGCCCTGCGGCACACCGTTTTCCAGCGGATGTGCTGGCGACAAATGCCCTTCTACGTTGACCTGGAACGTTCTCTCTGCCAGAAAACTGTTGACAATGTTTATCATCCTTCCGCGTATTTGCCATTTCTGCAGTGTTCGTAGGATTCCATATCTCCAAGTGGTGTCGTACGCCTTGGCCAAGTCTAGCGACGCTATCAGACAGTGCTCGTCACGGTCGGGTAATGACCTGTCCAACTCCGCAAAGTACGTGTCAGTACCCTGACCAGATCTGAAGGCATGTTGTCGTTTGTCTAGACGCCCGTTCGACTCTAGTTCGGTGGTCAACCGTCGGTTGACTATTCGCTCGAAAACCTTCGCCATACAACTAGTTAAGGTGATTGGACGGAATGAAGCTGGACCCGCGTCATCCGAGCTTGGCATTGGAATTGGTACGATGATTCCAGTTCGCCAATAGGATGGGAATACGCCACTGCGCCATATTTTGTTGAAGAGTTCCAACATAGCAGTTTTCACAGACAATGGCAGTCGCTGAAGCATTGGATAACCGATGCAGTCCGGTCCTGAAGAACCACTTCGTCCTCTGTCGAGTGCCCACAGCAACTCATTCAGAGTGAAGTCCGAATTGTAAATATCATCGCTATTTGACGAGAAGTTTATGCGGTTTCGTTCGGCCTTTTCTTTCTCCCTCTGGAACAACGACGAATAGCTGGAGGTTGCGGATCTTTCGCTGTAGTGTTGCGCCAGTTCTTCAGCTATTTCTTCTGGCTTATCCGTGTAACCACTGGACCGCTTGATGACAGTTGGGCGGTGTTGGCGTTTCCCTCTCAACGTGTTCACTGTCTGCCACATCTCCGACGTAGTCTTCGCGACGAAGTCTTCCCATGATTTTTTCTTGGCGTTATGGATAGACTTTCTTGCTGCTGCCCGTGATTCCTGGAAGCTTTTCAGTGCATCCGCTTTTCGTGGGTCCTCTGCTGGTATACGCTTCAGTGCTCTAAGTCTTTTTCGTCGATTTTTGATAGCTGCTTTCACATCCGGACACCACCACGGAACCGCCTTGGGACCGACTCCGCCGGTAGTGCGAGGTATCGCGGTGTTTGTTGCTCTAATCTACCGGTCAACGAAACAGTGGATTGATATTTCGACGCCCGGTCGAATAGCGTTGGCGGTCAATCACTCGTAGATTGTCCAATCTGCTTGGTCATAAATCCATTTCTGTCTTTTCGTTGGGATAGTCGACAGTCCGGGAATGGAAACGAGAATGGGAAAGTGATCACTGCTGTGGGTATCCGGAAGTGTTCGCCAAACAAATTTCGAAGCCACCGATTCTGAGCAGATCGAGAGGTCAATAGCCGAAGTAATACCGGTAGCTGGATCAATCCGAGTGTGCGATTCGTCGTTGAGGATGAATAATCGTTCCGATAGCGTTTTTTCGGCGATGAAGTGGCCTAGTGCGGTAGATTTCGTAGAGCCCCAGCAAATATGGTGCGCGTTAAAGTCGCCTAGTACCAGCACTGGACGTGGAAGCGTTTCGAGGAAGTCACCCAGCTGTTCTTGACACTGTTGAGTATTGGGAGGGACGTAGATCGATACCACCGTCATTTGTTGTGGAAGTTGGATCCGAACTGCGATTGCCTGTATATTGTCGTCGACATAGATTCGTTCGAATGGAACACCATCCCGAATGGCAAGACCTACTCCTTGTTGCCAGTATCGACAGCTACCAGTTTTCAGCAGCAGGGTAAAGTTGCTACCGATGAAATCTGCTGGAAATACTCGTTTGTCCACTTTTGCTTCTTGTAGCGCTATCAGGTTTGGCTCGTGTTGGGCGATCAGCTGCTTAAGTTCACTGATATTGAAGCGGAAGCCCCGGATGTTCCACTGCAGTACGAAACTTTTGCTATTGCGACTGGTGATTGTCGCTGACGAAGACGATGTTGAGGGTGAACGTCTACGAGTTCGTATTGGCTCGCCGACAGGGTTACTCGACGTGGTTGGGAGATCGGTGTTCTAGAACTGCTGTTGCGATGTGCCTTCACCGGCGGAAAACCAGGAGGAGAATTGCGAAAACTGTATATCCGGAAGGTAGGGACAGTCCTCTTCCCCCCGGTCGATCCCTTCATGATGAAGTGGGGAAGCTACTTTCTTCTCTTCTTCCCCAAACCGGTTACTCGTTCGATGCGTGCTGGTCATATCTGCAACGGGATAAACCGCAACAGAATCGGTTCGTAAGCGAGGTGGAATAGGACTGACCTGTGGGACGTCTAGCCCCACAGTGCCAGCCGCTGTCGAAACTACTACACGATTACTTCCAGAATTGCCGACAGCGACCGGCACTGGGGAAAGACTTTGTGTAGTTTTCGTTGTTTGCTTCGACGCTACTGTTGTGGTGACAGCTGTTCCATCTCGAAACGAATATCTCGATGGACCTTCTCCAGGCGACAGCGAGTGGTGATGTGGAAGGAGCGTGTCGTCGATGTCGTCAGTCAAACCTGGAAGAACATCAGAACAAGCAGTACCTGCAAGGGGATTGACAATTTCGGAACTGACCTGAGGAAGGTCCAGCCCCACAGTGCCAACCGCTGTCGTACAAACTACACTATTATGCTCACGAACACAGACTGCGGTCGGCACTGGGGATAGAATTTGTGTAGTTATGCTCGTTGTCCCGTAGATGACGACCGGGTTGCTCTGGTTTGTAGACTTGTTAGTTGAAGTGGTAAAATCGGTGTTCCTATCGGCCACAGAGGTGAATTCACTAGCAACGGGTTGGGGTATGACGGCCCGGATAGTTTCTTCATCCAGCTGTGCTTGCGTTGGAAGGAGTACTACACTTTCCTCTCTTCCAAACCGATCCATCTCGTGGTCAGTATTCGTGCGTGGGTTGTCGTTTTTATCCAAACGTTGATGAGAATGAGAATTATCGAAGAGGCTGGCTAGGAGGCGTCCCGGTAATCTCAATTTTATTGTCTGAATATTCCATAGTTTCGTAGGTGGTAGTGGCAACGGTTCTTTTTGGTGGTGGGCTTAAGTTATCCGGTGAGATTGTCGTTGGTTTGCTGAACGGGGTGTGTTGTTTCTGTGATCTTCCTCGTTTTGAATCCGTACTTATCGCTGGTGAACTGTTCCTGGATCTTGTTATTGGCCCGGCCGTCTGATTCGTTGGTTTTTGTTCTTTACTGTGCTGTGGTTTTTCGTGGTTGGCGGACTGTTGTTTGATGTACCCCACTTTTTGCTCAATTTTCTCGCCTTTGCGTTTGTTCTCTGCCAGAAGTTTAACGATCTGCTCATCCTTCTTCTTCATTGTCTGCTCCAGTTCTTTCAATTTATTCAGGATCTCGTTTGATTGCGCTGCAGCCTGGGCGTAACTTCCAATATTTTGCTGCTCAGCTCGTTTGCGCGCTTCCGGGAATGTCAAATTGTCGCGGATTTTTATTTTTATGATCTCTACTTCTTTTTTGTAATTTGGACATTGGCGGCTTGTTGGTACAATTTAGGCAGAACTGGGCTGCTCGACATTTTTCTTCACCTTGATGTTCTCCAGAGCAATTAGGACAACGTTGCGGGCCAGGACAGCGAACACGAGTATGACCGTATTTGAAGCATCCGTCACAAAGCATCGGGTTTGGGAAGTACGGGCGGGTAGGGACGCGAAGCAAACCGATCTTCATGTATTCCGGGTATGCGGTCTTGCAGAAGGTCAAGATAAGCGCTGGCGTATTCACTCTTTTATCCTCTTCCTTTCGTGTAATTCGCTGTACACGAATCACACCCTGGCTTATAATTTCTTGTAAAATCTCCTTTTCTTCAAGGTGAATCAGATCGTAGCAGGAAATTACGCATCTGCTTACGTCCAGATTCGGATGGGATTCAACCACAACATCGGTACCGACAATGAGCTTGGTCATTTTCATTAGTTTGGCTACTTGAACTGGGTTCCGAACTCTAAGGGTATGCCGTGTCGCCTGAGCTTCGGTATTCGCACCTTCAATTGGGCCTCCAGCGACAACCTCTACCGATTTACCAATGACGAACGGGTTTCTTGGCAAAGGTACACCGTCTTTACCTGTCAGCTGCAGGAACGTCAATTCGCCGAATTTGTTCGTCGGGTCCATGTATACGGGCAATCTTCTTTGACTTGACCCTCCCGGATCACCGCTACTAGCGCCCGCCATCTTGGATTACGCCACCAGACGTTGGAAACTGCTATGTGGCACGGTCACCCGATACCAACCCCCAATGGACAAAAAAGGTGAAGAAAAGGAAAGATCTTACCTTCTTTGCCCCTTCAACGTCGACTTTTTCGAAGTATTCCCACACTTTTGGGACACACTGTAGGTGAGTAGTGTCGCTACTGCTTGTTTTCCACTTCTACACAGCCAAGAGAAGCGAACTGAATGAATTTCGCCAAGAAAAAACGCACTTGATGAATTTCGCCCTTTTTATTCTTCCAACTTTTTTGACACGCACTGTAACGTCCAATTTTTTTGATCCGCACTGTACTATATTCAACTACCACCAAATAACAAGTGAAAAAAAATCCGAGTTTTCCAAAACTTCACGTTTTTACGGCTTCAAAAATATCTCCCGTTCAGGGCACCGTCACTCTCACTCTCACAGCAAGTGAATGAACTGGCCGGGCAGCCACGCGGGTAGGCACAGCGATGGCTGTTTATTTACCTATAGCACCGTGTGGGCGAAACTAAGAATTCACTTTTTTCAGCCGTTTCTTCACCGATTTGCGTCAATCTTTCACTGTTCACCACTAGAGAACAACTTCACTCGTCTATTCGTCGTAAATTGGACCGCGGTTATCGCGAAAAACACGGTATGAAATTTACGAATGCGCGTTGTATGTACCGTACGGAACGGTGTTTCCAACTCAGATGAATAATAATAATAATAATAATAATAATAATAATAATAATAATAATAATAATAATAATAATAATAATAATAATAATAATAATAATAATAATAATAATAATAATAATAATAATAATAATAATAATAATAATAATAATAATAATAATAATAATAATAATAATAATAATAATAATAATAACAATAATAATAATCGAACAAATAATTTTCAATCATTCCTCTTTTTTTTATTTCGATTATAGAGGTATAACTATAATTAGTGTATCTAGTCATTGTGCATTTTGTTGATAATTTACGTGTCTTCAGTTTAAGCGTGAAAGATTTGTGAATCGTGCATTTTCTGTTTGCCGTAGTGTATTTGTTTTGATTCGCTGATTGCTGCTGTTTGTTTTCGCCTGCCCTGGTTGCTTATTATAGCGACAGCACCGCAGCGATATGGAAAAGAGGAAATGTGAAGAGTGCAAACGTGATATCTGCGACCTTGAACCTATCTGCTGTGGTTTTTATGAGTCGTATTTTCACATTAGTCAACAATGCTGTGGTGTTAACGCTCGTCTTCTGAAGGAAGCGCTTCTAGCTGGGAAGGCACTGTTTATTTGCCCCCCATGTAGGACAGAGTTGAACGGTCGTTCAATTCGGTCTTACATTACCGACACCATTAATGATCAACCGCGCTAGCTGATTTGCCTGGGCAAGTGCAGCAGCTTTTTGATGTTGTCGCTGATTTGAGCAGGAAAATTGATGATTTTGCTGATAAGTCACAATCGGTAAAAACTATCTCTGGGCCGCCAGCTTGGCCCCGACTGGGTGTAAAACGCCGCCGGGAGTACTGCAGGCCAGATATTGTGACACCTGCTGCCAGCGGAACTAAACCAATCGATCTAAGCGATTTGTCAGTACCATCTATCGTACAAGTTGCTTCACCGGAAAAGTTCTGGTTGTATCTGTCCGGTTTAAACCCGTTGATTACCGACAGTGATATACAGCAGGTGGGATTACTTTGCCTAAACTCGTCGGATCGTGCTATCGTTGTTCGTTTGGTTCCCAAAGGAAAAGATATCACCAACCTGACATTTGTGTCCTACAAAGTTGGGCTTGATCACGGTTTAAAGGATTTAGCTGGAATGCGGTTCCGTGAATGCTGCCAAAAAACTGACTCCCTCGGCTGGGTTAGCTATTCCCTGCCTCGTTACTTCCACCGTCCCCGGACACCGTGCACCAAGCGCGGTTGATGCAAACAACGCGATACGAGTGTATTATCAAAATAGAAGAGGATTAGGAACAAAGGTCGACGATGTATATTTGGTTGTGATGGATGGAAATTATGACGTTTATGTTCTAACTGAAACCAGGTTGAATGATAAGATTAACTCTGTGCAGCTATTCTGTGATTCATTCACTGTGTATCGAGTTGATCGCAATACCGCCAACAGTACCCGCTCGCGTGGTGGTGGGGTTCTTGTGGCTGTTTCGAGCATTCTTGTCTCTTGTCGGATTGCGGAAGCAAGATTCTCTTCCATTGAGAGTGTCTGGTTGAAACTATGCAGAGCATCTAGAAACTGCTTCATTGGAGCTGCCTACATACCTCCGAAAAAGCAACATGACTGTAATATTGTGCAATTTCATCTAGATGCCGTGGAATACGTCTGTTCTATCGCAGATTCGAGAGACGAATTATTCCTGTTTGGAGACTTCAACCAGCCCGGGCTCATTTGGACTCCATCTGGTCACGATTTTGCATTCCCCGACGCGAGAGCTTCGACCAGCACTCCTGCGAGTCGTCTCCTAATTGACGGAATAGCCTTTCATGGACTGAAACAGGTTAGTCTAATTTCAAATCATCAGTCTCGCTTTTTGGACCTAGTTTTTGTCAGTGAAAGTGCAGCACGTGACTGTTCTGTTGTGGAGGCTCCCGAAAATTTAGTACCCCTTGACAATCAGCATCCTGCTTTGGAAGTTTTGCTGAAGTTCCGCCGATGTCTTCGTTACGAGGACGAACCGACTCTTGATAAATTCAATTTTCGCAAGACAGATTATTCCGCTCTTCGGCGCACTCTAATGCGGATCAACTGGAATGAGTTGCAACATTTTGCAAATGTCGACGATGGTGTAACTCACTACAACTGTTTACTTCTGGAATGTGTTGCAGCTTTAGTACCAAAATATTAACCTGCCAAGAAGCCACATTGGACTTATGGAACTCTAGGCAAACTAAAACGCTTGCGTAGTAAAGCACTTCGTGCTTTTACTAATCGACGATGTCCTCTCTCGAAGCGCTCGCTGGTAACGATTACCGCAGTTATAACAAGTTTCTCTATAGACGCTACGTAAATCGAATACAACTGAACTTACGTCGGAAACCCAAGGGATTCTGGTCGTTTGTTAACACTAAGAGGAAGTAAACTGGTCTCCCATCTGAAATGTTTCTTGACAACGATGCAGCTTTCTTTGCTGAAGATAAGTGCAGCGACGTCCCTTCTGACATCTTAAGCATGGATGTTTTCGTCATCGACGATAAAATGGTTCGTTCGGCTATCCAGAAGACAAAAGCGTCCTTCGATCCCGGTCCGAGTATTATGCCTGAAGCTGCATTGAAAAAATGCTCGGACATCTTGGCCACACCACTTGCGCAACTTTTCAATATGTCGCTTCAGCAGCAAACGTTTCCAGTGCACTGGAAATGTTCGACTCTAATCTCAGTTTTCAAAAAAAGGCAACAAGCGTAACGTTGAAAATTACCGTGAAATTACTTCGCCTGGAGTTGAATCAAAACTGATTAAGTCACTGACTGGTTAGCGAAAAACTATTTGCCCTTGCCGACGCTACATTAGCACCTGTCAGCATGGTTTCTATCCCGGCCGTTCGGTGAAAACCAATCTAGTTAGCTTTACGTCATTTTGTATGGATAATATGTGCAAACTTCAAAACTTCAAGTGGATGCGATATATACAGATTTGAAATCCGCCTTTGAAGTGTTATTCACGATATCTTGATTGCCAAACTGAAAAAAAAACTTGGCTGCACGACTAGGTTTTATGAGTGGCTTCCATCGTATCTCGTTCATCGTCAAGTTGCTGTTTGTATTCGCACTGCTCAATCTGATTGCTTTTCGAAAAGCTCTTGAGATCCTCGGGCCGCTGCTATTTTCGCCGTTTATTAATGACGTTGCTGGTATTTTAAATCCTGGTGGCAAACTATTTTTTTGCTGACGATGCTAAATTATATTACGTAATTCGTGATCAGTACGACTGCCTGGTACTGCAAGCCGTTCTGGATACTCTTAACGACTGGTGTGTGCGGAATATGATGGTTTTATGCATTGCCAAACGCAGTGTCATCAGCTTTCATCGCACTTGGAACACCATTCCTTTTGATCATAATATTTCTGGAAATCAGCTACAACGTGTTGACTACATTAAAGACCTTGGAGTAATACAGTCGTGATTCGTTGGTTGGACATTTTTTAACTGAACCGCTTTTTAGTTGGACCTCCGCTAGTTGGGCCATTGTCCAACTAAAGCATCTGAATGTCAAAATCTTATGCATCTGAATGTCAAAATCTTATGTCAAATTTACTTTGACAATCAATCTGACAATTATTAGAGATGTGAATAGATGAAATTACACTGCTAACTTCTCCTTTGGAGAGTTTTTGACATCTGTCAGTCGGTTCAACTAACGAATCAAATTCGTTAGCTGGACAGAGACGTGGCCCAACCAGCGAATCACGACTGTACTGGATTAAAAGCTAACTTACCATCGTCACTTCTCTGCTACAATACAAGGCCAATCGACAACAGGGATTCATGTTTAAGATATCCAACGAATTTCGTGATCCTTTGTGTTTTAAAGCTCTTTACTGTCCATTAGTGCGTTCGATGCTAGAATTTGGTTATGTCGTTTGGAATCCTCATTACATCATTACATCACATGCTGTTTGGATCAATAGGATCGAAGGCGTTTAGAGAGTTTATCAGGTACGCTCTGCGTTTCTTGCCATGGAGTGATCCGCAAAACCTGCCGCCGTATGAAGACCGCTGTCGTTTGTTAGGTTTGCACACCCGTACTGAAAGGAGAATGATATTGCATACAGTCTTTGTAGCCAAAATACTGCTGGATGAATATGATGTACCTGACCTACTAGCACAAATGCATTTCTATGCGCCATCTCGTAGTCTTCGCCAAAGAGTTATGATTATTCCTGAAATGAGACCAACTGACTATGCTGCCAATACTCCTGTGTTCGCAATGGTTCGGAGGTTCAGCGAGTTCTCCGAATTATTTGATTTTAACCTCGCCGCATCTGTATTTAGAAGACGAATTGAATCACACTAGTTTTAGTAAATTTCATTGAGACAATATATGTTAGATGAATAAAATTTTAACAAATGAAGCTTAAGGTCATTCGCTTCTTCCGGTTAGAAAAAACTCTTATGAAATTTTTTTAACCCTATGTGCGGGGTCGGGACTTGAACCCAGGTGCCCTGCGTACAAGGCAATCGATTTACCAATTACGCTACGCCCACCCCCTTCCGAAATTTTCACAGTATAGAGTAACCAACCAAATTTGGACCCTGTTAATGTATTTACCTCCTGCACTACCAGGTTTCTCTGCATTTGTTTGGTTTGATGCAACAATTACATTCCTTGGTTTGTCTATTACGTTTCAATATCATCAGTTCATCTCTAATTGTTCCAGTTTTCAAAAAAATACTGAAAATGGTTCATCATTCAACGATAACCAAGAGAAACCGGTGGAAGTGATACATTATAAAATTGGATTCAAATGTATAATTGTAACATTTATATTGATTTAACTAGTTTGTCTGATTTGGTATTATGCATGTTACGTTTTGAAAAGGTTTCTTTGTAGTGTTTTGTCTAAAAAGTCTTAAATTAATGGTGTCCACAATATGTCTTGAAAAAATGCTATAGTTTTCTTTCAAGAACAGTAATTTTGAAGCAGCCTCGTGCAGGTATTGCATTAAAAAACATAGGTAAGCAAATATTGTTTGACGTTTCACTTCCTCTAGGGGTCCAAAATTTATTGCTTACCCTATTCTAAACTACTTTCTTTTCTGTTGTACGTAGAATTTAATTCTTTCATCGCGTATTTGTTTTGATAAGCAATTTTGTGTCGATGTTAAACACATTTTCGACGTTTTTTTCTATTAAAAATGTGGTACGTCGTGAAAACTCTAAATATTTAGCAATAATTTTACGTACGTTGCTTCCCAATCAGAAACACATAACAAAAATATTTAAAAACTATCATTGATATTGTTATAATTTTTTATTATTTCAATTTTAACAAGACCTTATTTATAACATGATATGTTACAAAAATTGTGTTCTGTTTTAATTTATTACCGTCGTGCGGAGCTACTTTGGATATGTGGGGCTACTTTGCACACTTTAGTTTTTCAATATTTACTAACAGACGCACTTTTATTAGCTTTATTATACTTTTGACATTTGTAGAGCCATGTCTTTAAACCATGTTGCATGTCTTTTGTCTTTTTTCTTAACACTATTCACCAAAACAAACAAAACAATTCAAGTTTCGATAAAAGTGATTGGAGGCTCGTAAAATGAGAGTGCTCGACAAAGCAGAAAATCTTAAGTGTACTGAGACCACATACTGATTTTCGGAATGAAGAAAAAATGATGAAAAATGGCGTTTTCCCTTTATTTCTAGTACGTCAGGATCGGTTTTTATGAGCATTTGAAGGTTTTTGTGTAATGAAAATGGCGCTTTCCGTTTGTTTCTGGTATGGTAGGATCGGTTTTCATGAGCATTTGAAGATTTTTGTGTCTTTAAAAACGTTGTTTTTAATATCATTATCAACAACTTTGCTGAAGATAACAAGGCTCTAAATAATGATTTGAGTTTATTCTCCATAAATATTTCCAAGAGAATTAATTACCAAAATTGTTTGTTTCAAGAGATGCTCTGTATTATATTGCATAATTTCTTTAAAGACCTTTAAAACCTCTAAAGTTGGTGGTTGCGAAATAATGTGATTACTGGTTTCGAAGCTTTATTTCAGAATTCTTGACATAAAAAGTTCATAACTTGAAAACGTTGCCTTGTGCACTAATTACGCCGTCAATTTAGCACTCAAATGATTCGTCCATTGTTCCAAACAAAGCCATTGTTCCAAAGCCATTGTTCCAAAGCCATTAAGAAAGAAAATAAGAAATAAAAGATCAGCTATGGATGAATGTTCAATCTGCAATACCGAAATAAAAGCAGACGAAAAACAATTGAAATGTGTCTATTGTAGCAATTCGCTGCACGTGAAATGCGCGGGACTCTCTGAATCTCGTTTTATAGGTTTCCGAAAAACCATTGCTACTATTGTTCCAATCAGTGTGAATCTGCACATATTAACAGCAAAAAAATGGATGAACTACCGACATCTATGAAAGGCCTACAACCATCGATGATCAAAATTGACAAAAAGTGCGAAGAAAACGGTGATAATCAGAAAAAGACGGATGAGGCCGTGAAGAAATCGAATGTATTCAGCAATGGCAACTCGCAAAATCCCAAAATGACATTAAAAGTTCGGTTGACGAAGTGAAAGCCTCCCAAATGTTCATCTCCGAGCAGTATGATGATATTAAGTTGTTTCACGAAGAAATGCGAAAAGACATAGCAGACAACCTGACTAAAGTTAGTGAGCATGACGGTCAAATTCTGGCCCTCGACAACACTATCATCGAGATGAAAAAGCGACTACGTTTGGCGGAGCAGAGCGTTTTGAAAAACGAAATCATCGTAAATGGCATACCTAAGGAACTATTCTATCATCGTTACAAAAGTTGCTGCTGCCATCGGGGTGCAACTGTTTGCTACAGACATTGAAAAAACTCATCGTGCTAGGAATGGTATGATCCAAGTGGAATTTAGCAACACCAAAGTGCGAAATGACATCCTTCGTGCTCGTAAGGGTAAATCGATATATATATATATATATATATATATATATATATATATATATATATATATATATATATATATATATATATATATATATATATATATATATATATATATATATATATATATATATATATATATATATATATATATATATATATATATATATATATATATATATATATATATATATATATATTGATGAAATCGATTTTGGCAATGCGGTGCTACCCGGCGCCTCAAAGTCATCTCCAAATAACAGACGAAAACATACTAAAGTGTTCATAAATGAGAACCTTACCAGAGAAACCAAATCTATCTTTCGTCAAGCGAAGTCCCTTCGAGGATCCCACGGTTATAAGTATGTGTGGTGCAATAATGGAAATATCTACTGCAAGCGAGACGAATCCGCTAATGTCTACGTTATTGTTTCTATTGATGACCTCAACAAATTGCGCTCATCTCCCAAAAAGGCCTGACGAGTACCTTCTGTTGTTGCTGTTGCTGCTGCTGGGTGCTGATGAAGATGGTGTTTGTGCGGTGTTTTCTATACACTTTCAATAATCGCAATGGGAACAATCGACTGCAATGATTTTATCAGCAATGTACGGTTAGGCGATAACTTGAATATATATTATCCACATTTAAGTGATACATTTAGTAATACTAGAATAAACTTGTTGTATGTAAACATTAACTCTATACGAAACAAGCTAGAAGATCTGCTGGTTTATATAGCCAAGTTTGAAACTATCGTTCATATCATCTGCATAACTGAAATACGACTAAAACTAGATGAAATTTATATGTGTATATTGCCTTGCTATGACGTAGTTTGTTGTCCACGATCCAATAGATCAGGTGGGGGCGCCTGTATGTTTATTCACCAGACAATGCAGTACGACGTGACGAAAAATGAGGAATTTTTGGAAGGTAGTTCAATCGTTGTATTTTTGAAAGAGGCAAAAATGAGCGTCGCAGTAATTTATAGGCCTCCGCATGCAAGTGTAAAGGACAGCTTAGATTATCTGGACTCTCTATTGGAATGTACAGGAAATATGCTGTGTGTAGGTGATTTTAACATCAATTTACTTAATGGAACCTCAAGGCAATATGCGTCGATGGTGGATTCCAACGGGTTAACGTTCTTGAACAAAATCGAAAATGACTATGCTACACGAAGGACTGGATCGTCAGGAACAATAATTGATCATGCTTTTACCAATCTGTATTCTCAAACATTTTGCATGTGTTTAGACAACGTCAGTTTCGGTTCAAATAACCGCTCATCGAGTAATTTTGAAATTTCAAATACCAGGAAATATAATTTTAACCATATCTCAACTGACTTAGCCCAATCGATAGATTCAGTCGTCTGCCTGAAAAGTTTAGTTCAACTCATAAAAGAAATGGCGAAAAACTCGTTTCAAGTTCGTCTTCATGGCAGATATCGCTCTAAAGCACCGTGGGTTGATGGAACAGTTACAAGAGAAATCGGATTTAGGGATCAGTTATACCAAAGAATGTATCAATGGCCAGATAATCCTTTAATCCGTCAAAACTACAGAAAGCACAAAAACTATGTAAATAGACTTATCAAGCAAAAGCAAAAATATCACTACCAAAATCAAATAGCACAGAATCGAAGCAATATTAGGAAGGTGTGGAGCATTTTGAATGAAATTGTATTCCGTAAAAACACTAGGGGAGACTGAGGAGACTTGATCCCCGGGGAGACTTGATCCCATCATTGTAACTCAAAGGCGGATCACAATACATTAATCGAATATACTAGAAAGTTGCGTAGTTTTATCTAAACAAAAGTTTCTTTAACACAAAAAATAAATTGGACACGTGTTACCGAATTTTTACCGATTTAAAGAAAAAAATCTCAGAAGAACTGAAGAAGATTTATTTTCCAAATTTTCAAACTTTTATACAATTGATAAAGTCTCCCACTGCATACTATACTTTTGCATACAGAAATACAGAGGAATTTCAATTATATGAATACGCTATGATTGAGCTGATTTTTTTGTTCAACTATATTTGTACTAAAGTTTGCTGAAATAGATGCTATGGGTTCACTTGATCCCTTCAAATTCGTGAAGATTTCATTCCCTTCGCCATGCTTCATACACACTACTGAACATAACCAAATTCACAACAGAACAATTGAAGTCATTGTTGCCATAAAATAACAAAAAAACTGTCAAAAATGAACGCTTCATCATACAAAAACTTAGCTGTAAAACACTTCGTTCTAAGTTAGACACCTATGAAAGACGTGAATCTATTATATGACCTATGTGATGCAAAAGTCAGTGATTATCAATATTGTCGCGACATCCACTCGAGTACCTACTGTACCATACTAGGAAACATGATATGGTAATATGAACGTTTTGATTTTTTGTGTTTAATATTGCTTCCCTATCTGTAGAGCCAGGAGGACATGACGATTCCCAATCGCTATCATCATTTTCATTCAACTGAAGGGTCAATCAAACTGGAACTGCTTCAGAGCTATCGGGTCCATCACTTCACCGACGGAGTGTTAGCAAAGCCGTACCTGAAGTGAATGACCAGATAGGTTAATTACAAGGGGTGATCGTTCCAAACTCCTGTGATTTGCTGAATTAATTGAACTTGGCAGATGTGTGTGCGTTCCAGTAGTATATAAAAATAGAACCTAATCACTGTTTAGCACACCAGTAATCCTGACACAATATTGATAAGCTTTGATTAGATTTGATGATAGGCACTAGTCTTCCTCATAATATGAGTATTTGCTGCCATGTGCCAAGTTAGCGGATTACTAACTTTCGACGCTCGTCAGGTTTAATATTTCCGATCAGCATACGACCAAAAAGGGTTTGTTAAATGATCTCCACTAAGGTTGCTCGTACCCCATCTGATATTGTAGGGAGCTACAGGATAGGACTTCTGTATCAGAGGAGAATGGTTGTGTTGCTTCTGCACGACGATACAGCATTGTAGGCCTGCAGTGTGTGGGTTGGATAGACTGGATCCCACCAAGGACGCCGACTTTAGTGTGCTGCGAAAATCTTGATCTGCTTTGTAAAATTAAGTCTTGTAATTCATAAAATAAATCAGGCTAAGAGTTCTTTTTTCAGGTATACAAAATTATTGTACGAAAGTTGATCTGAAAAAGAAATCTATTGTAAACATCAAACTGAGATTCCATGAAAGGTGTCAGGTGTTATTCACAAGAAATGGTGTTGTTCTCAAATGTAAAGTGAACAGAAGAATAAAAACGCTTTTAATCCACCTAACAGTGAGATGAGACATTTCTTATAACTCTTATCACTCTCTTCGGATATTATATCGTTTGAGAACATTTAGAAGTTGATGCTTCGCGATGTTTTTGATAACACATAATACATGGGATAGTGGCAGGACTCAGGGAATCGCTCAAATCAGCATATGACAACATTAGTGCTAGAAATCTCAAACCAAATCGATGGGAAAGCGAAAAAATGGCCCATAAAATCAGGCCCGTAGCCAGGATTTTGTTTCGGGACGGGCTTAAAAATTATTGCATAAATGTATTAATTCTGATGACTTGAAACAATCACTGGAAACTGAACGTAATTATGAAAAGTTCTTAGTGAAAACAATTCCAAAAATAAGACAATAGACACTAAAAACTCTAATAATATGTTGCCTGTTACAAGAAAGGCTATAGTGCATCGACGAATTAAATTTGATTATTTTTGATTTACAAGTTAGAAATTTCTCTAGTTACAAAAATGAATAGTCAAGAGCTCAAAGTATTAAGGGCTGCTTGAAAATGCTACGCTGCATGCTACGCTGCTTGAAAATGCTACACATTCGATACACCTTTACAATTTGTAGAAGACGCTAAATTGGAATGAGTAGAAAAATATCCAAAAACCCGTCTCATGAAACTTTACACGCATTTGCTAATCAGAAGAACGAAACCAACGTCAAGGTTGTCCCCATGAATAGGAATATATCAGTGTGAAATCAAAGTTTACCGTTGCAAAGAATGTCCGAACAAAGTGAATGTCGAAATTTGCTTCAAATCTTCTGATAAGGCAGGCGATTTGTAGATGCAGAAAATAGGTTCAACTCCTATTTTCATGATCAGGTTTCTTTCTACTATTACTAGCTCTTTGACTTCATCCGAAGTTTGCGTTAACTCGACTTTATGAAATTTTCAATTTAAATGATACTGATCATGTCGTAATCAAAACAATCCTGAAAAAACACATGTTTTTTTCATTTGACTCTTATAGGTGATGGGTTAAAGACTATCTTCGACAACATTATCAGGCAACTCAGAATAACTATCTTTTTATCTATTTAAGTTGATTCTTTTTAGGTACTTTTTATATCATTGTACTTATGAATTAAAAATATCGTAGACTGATTTTCCTAGATCCCTAAAACTATAGTAAAAGTCAAAATGTAAAGTGAGTGCAAAAACTACTGATTTCACTACAAAGCAAGAATGCCTTAGCTCTATTGACTTTTGACAATCTTGCAAAACCGTTGTAACTTGAGAAGATTACCTAGATTAAGTAAATATTATATTTGAACATTTTGGTTTTATTTATTTATTTGAAGGTTTTATTTCGGAATTCGTGGGGTTTTGGACAATGTCAAATATATATTTCAATGATTTAATCTACTAATGGAAACTACCCAGAATTTAATCTACTGAGCGAAACTGCTCAGAATCTATTCACAAATCGAA
This sequence comes from Topomyia yanbarensis, assembly GCF_030247195.1. Classification (NCBI taxonomy): domain Eukaryota; kingdom Metazoa; phylum Arthropoda; class Insecta; order Diptera; family Culicidae; genus Topomyia; species Topomyia yanbarensis. Next base: position 258,285,438 of record NC_080671.1, on the reverse strand, counting down.
AGAAAATTACTTAGCACTGATTACTCAATGCTTCTAATTTACATAAAATTTGGTAAATATAACATTGATGACACCACCAAAATAACTAGAGACTATAAACATAGATAATAATTTCAGCATCACTTGCTTCCGACACATGGAAGAGAACACATCGCACTTGCACCTAATTTGCCGAGGCTTTCTTTTAGAGTTGTCTGTTTTAAATTACAGCAAATTATCCGTTTCCTGTAAAACTTTTGCAAAACTCTTTGCCAATTCATTAAACAAATATGAACACTAATCTGTTTAGTAATAGGTTTGTTTGTGAATAAAAATAATTAGCTCTTGATTTTTTTCAATCATCATCAAGATTGGAAGAGATGTATGATTTCTTGAAGAAAGTTGTAATGTTTGTCTGATTACATGTTTGTTTTATCACTATTTGGGAAAAAGTTTCAATTAAAGTTGTTGCACCTAACGCAACGAAGACGAAATGAGAAGATCAGAGCGCAATTCGGAAAGAACTCGTGTTGAGTGTATAGTAAGGATAGAAGAGTGATCTTGAGTCGATTTAGATTGGTTGATTTTTTCCTCTCTTTGCTCTCTTATTTAAGATTATCTCTCTCATTTTATTCCATGACGAGCAAAAACGGAACGAAAGACTGTCACATACTTAAGACATGAAATCGAAACTGTTATCCCAACTTATTGACTTATAGATTCAATCAGTCCCAACATTTTAGTCCCTCTTCGTGATTGCCTATTATTTTACCACTTTTTGCCCGGTCCACTTTTAAAAGTATTTTTTTTGCACGTTTGTCGAAGATATCACGGATTTACGGATTAACAGTGTATTAGTACGGAACGAATTACTCGTAACAATGAAATGAAGCGTTAATAAAAATGGTATTGCGTTAAAATGACGCGAAATGAAAATTTTATTCTCGGCTCAATCGTTCTCAGATAAATTGAAATACTTTTTGTGTAGCGCAGAGTAGTGTACAGAGAACAGAGTGTACAGTGTGCACTGACCTAATACAGAAATTCAAAATTGTGTGCAATTCAAAAACTTATCATTTAAAAATAACAAACTGGGTCGTGGGTCTTTTATATATTTCCTTATGTAAACAATAAAAATAATATAACGAGTTTATGTGGTTATCCTACAGATCTCGCGCAAGCGCTTAGCCATTGCACGTGAAAACCTGTTTACGAGGCGAGGAAATATTTTTTTCCTCACCAACTATGTCTTGGGGGGAGTAGTTCATTTCTATCTCGCTATTGTACATTTCCGTGTCATCATCGTAGTTGCTGCCTTTATGTTCGCGAATATCTTCCTTGCTTTTCGCCCTCAATAATTGCCCTTCCAAATAGATTCCATTTCTCCCAAATGTGACATTAATCTGCGAGTAAGCGGTATCCGATCTTGTAGCGGAACATTCATTTTCTCATAGTCCATATACAGAAGGATCTTAATTATAGCATTGTCACACACAACCTTGTGCTTTAAGTTGTGCGAAATGAATGGTTTCGTCTGCACTAATTTGTTGAGCGCTAAATGCCTGCCATGGTAGAACTGGATAGAGCCGGTTTCCGAAAGTCTAATCTCTATTTACACCTTCAGGATGCGAATGATCAATAATTTTATAATCACCGCATTTGGCTGGAGCACCAATTCTTGCTTCTGCTAATCACTAATCTCGACAGATTATTACAGCTACAATTAAAGTAACAGTCTCTTGTATTCTTCAGACAAAGCACACAATATAAAAGTTACTTTTTTGTTGTTCGCTTCGCACTGGCTCGAGCAAAAGCATAAAGCACATTGAATTTCGTGACCATTGCCTTCGGTGGTTAGAAATAGCCTTCTTTAACTTTTTCTCAATAATTTGTTCAAACCAAATAAGCAACAAGTTTTGTTAAAAGTCACCGGTTTTTTAAATTTATTTTTGAAAAATTTCGGGGGGGGCTTTAGCCCCCTAGCCCCCCCTCTGGCTACGTGCCTGCATAAAATAGACATACAAACGAATTATTGCTAATGCTCTGTTAATAAAATATCTAAATTGTGGTGGGAAAACTGAATTTTTTGTGCTGAGCCAAAAAATCGAAATTTTTTTTGAATTGATTTGAAGTTTATACTTTACTCAAATTACCAACGCGACTGAGAACTAAGAAATGAAATCGTAGATATCACGCTACCTATGAAGTGCATGCGGGCATAGTTCAAGCTTTACTTCGACATCGACTTTTTCTAGTGACTTCCCAGTAGTATACTTGATTTGAAATATTATCGCTAATCCTAATACCAAAGAACAAATAAAAACCTCTGGAAACCGAACCGTTTGGGAAAATCATCATCATTACTGGAATTTTCATTTTCACGAAACTTTTCGATAACCTTCCGTCACTTGCGTTAATGCACTGGGTGCACAATGCTCTGCAAATCTAGCGAAATAGTCTTAAGGCACCAGCGGGTCTCATTCAGGGCCATTTGCCCAGCGAGCTAAATCTGTAAAGAATACTAAAAATTTACTTCTATTCGATAATTTTCAGTTCAGCAATTCGAGAGACCGTGCTCACCGCAAGCCATGAAAAATATACTGCGTTGTGAAGCGACGGTCACTATTTATTAAAAAATCACGGTTTAATAAAAAATAAAGCTATTAAAAAATTTCAAATAGTTTATAATTTTCACAAATTTATGAGGGTAAAATGTTTAATAAGCTTTTGTAATATAGTGTAGGGAAAAAGCTGAAAATTTCAGTATTTTCTCTATCTGCAACATATAAGCCTTTAAGTATAGCAATTAATTGGTACACGGATTGGAATAGGTTCGCCAAATTTTGGAAGAAGTCGATAAAATAACGTCTTGAAAACTACCTAAAAATTGTTGTAGTTCTATGCAATAAAAAAATCCCCAAAAATGAAATGAACCTATTAATGTGGAACACAGTGAATAATACATACAATAAAGACCCGTTTTTATCTGTCTCATGGTGTATTTTAGGCTGACAAAATGGTGACATTGACTAAATCGGGCAATTTTCTTTTTCTTTATAATAAACTGAAGCTGTTAAAATATTCTTCCCGTCCCTTGATGTAGTCTGATAACTATCTCAGATTATTTAATATAAATTTCTTTTAAATGGGTTTTCTGTCGTAAAAAATTAAAAAAGATGAACTTTTTATTTTTGAATCTCTGTCGTATATGAGTACTTAGAGCTTCTTTTAAGAGAACGCTTCAGATTCTTCGGACGCTGTTTGTACGAGAGGCTTGGCAATAGATCATATAGACCCTTCCCACAATAAGCATAGTTTCCATCATTACTAATGCAATGGTCATACTCATGATTCTCTGCGCAATTGTCACACCGAGCCTTATTGCTACAATGGCCCATTTTCTTGTATTTAGTGCATCGAGCGAGAAATCCTGCTGGATCAAATTGCGCCATAACAATGCTCAAAACAATTCTTTTCATCAGCGTTCTTCCTCTTGGAAAACCTTGCTGTGCTCTACTTTCCATTCGGTCGCAAAACGGAACTCGTCTTCAACCGGGTCCCAAACGACGCCTAGCACACGCTCCTATTCGGTGTTCTTGTCCCGGTTTAAATCCACTGCGGAATCGATACACTTTTCTCCCAAAAAAAAAAAAATCTAGCCGAGTTCGACACCCAGTTTCTGACCCGCAATCCTCCCCACGAATGGGTGTACTTCACCTCGCTGGATCGCTTTTTTGATAGCATCCACGCTGTCGTAGTAGTCATCCACGTAATGACGCTTCACGATGGCTTCTACTGCTTCAGGGTACTTCTCCAAGAAATTGATGCATTTAAATTCTTCACGATTTGAGCTGAGCATGGCGAACACGTGGAACCAACGGTGGCAACGTTCATAACATACACCTGCGGAGCATCTTCACTGTTCGCTCGAAACAAAAACCGTTGCACTTGCTTATGCTCAGGTCTGATCCGGACCTGATTATACATTTCTTGTATGTCACCAGCAAAGGCTACTGGCCGTTTCCGAAAATCGCAGATTCCTCTAGGAAGTGGAACTAGCATATCCGGACCATTGAGTAACTCTGAGTTAAGAGAGGCTCCGTTCACTGATGCTGCAGCATCACCACGGATTCACCACCACAATTAGCGGCAGATGCAACGCAGTGGTTTGTGGCGTACCCTTCAATTCGGCATCACTCGCCTTGTGCGCGTAATGCTTGACTTGATAGTCCTGGATCTGCTGGTACAGCCATCGGATAGCTGTCAAAGAATCGTCGGGCGTCTTCACGCCACAGCAACCCCGTTTTGAAGCCACTCACCCACTCGCTGTCTCATCTAGCATGTATTGTTCTCGCCATCATGTCATTTCGATCTGGATTTCTTGCTGGAACGATCGAGTGCAGATTCAGGTAAAAGTGCGCACTCGGTCTTTAGAGCTCCGGACCATACACTGTCCA